>NC_050521.1:13631643-13737952 GCF_002922805.2 Oryzias melastigma | reverse complement strand
AGAAAACCCACGTATGCACAGGGAGAACATGCAAGCTCCACACAGAAAAGGACCCAGCCAGGATTTTGGATCAGGGCCTTTCTCGCTGTGAGGCGAGAGCGCTAACCACTGTTCCGCCGTTCAATAAAAGCTTAAATGCCCCCGTAAAATATAAAAAAAAAAATTTCCAAGAGAAAAATATTTTATTAGATTTCAATGAAAAAATCTGCATATTTATTCCTCTTTGCAAAGGTAATATAGAGGAAATACCAATTTTAATCAATTCTGTGGTTAATTTAAAGACAAAATGCGGTCTAAAGAAGAGTCAAAGTTTCATTGTTTCATTCAGAAAATTTACCAAACCAACAGAGAAAAGTATTTATATCTTTGCTGTGTTTGGAAAGATAGAAGAAAATCAAGACAAATATGAACCCTGGTTGTAGGAATTTAGGATTTCTTTGTTTTTACTCCACATACAAAATGCTAAAAAAAAAAAAAATCCATCACCAGTGCTTTGGTTGGTTTTGTTAAGCATCACAGTGACTACAACAGACTTTCTTATCGTTACCAACATGTGTTTCATTGAAGGTAACACAATTAGCTCCAGTTTTCCCAAAAGCAAGAAGCACATGCATCAAAAAAACAATGCAAACCACGGCCTCAGAAAGACTACAGCCTCATCCCCTAAGCCTTCCTGACATTCTCAAAGCTCCGCTGTAGCCTGGTGTGAGTTTATGCATCGATTGTCTGCCGCACCTGCTTGCCTCTGGCTCAGTGAAACTGTCAGAGCTGGAGGAATTTTCACAAAGGCAGCAGAGTGTAACCCATCTTGTCCCTTTTCGAAGCCTGTCTGGGCATTTAAACAGAAGAACACAGAAGCAATGGTCTGGCTAATAGCACAACTGAGGTGAGACAATCCAGCTGAGGGATCTGTCAGGAGAAAGGCCCGCAGACGAGGGAGGTGCGAGGATTTTGTATTAAATGTTCAGTCCTCTTTGCTTCACAGAGGACCTTCTATTCATTGCTGCGATCTGATTCAGCAAGACAATCCAAAAATAGAGAAAACGTGTGAATTGGAGGAGAGCTTCAGCTCACTTCCCGCATACTCTGGGCTCAGTTTCCAAAGTTGTATGTACAAAGCCATCCAATGACGTGGCAGTCATAGATCCCATATAGCATAGTGTGGGAGTTAAGTTAATCAGGTGCATAAAGAAACAAATAAAAAAATATTTAAAATGTGTTATTGTCCTTATACCTTTTTATCTGAAGTATTTCTTGAAGTTACTGGGCCGACCTGACCTCAGATAAGTGAAGGGAAATAGAAGGATAAGAGGATTTACTGACCTTGGCCTGGGAGTTGAGCTTGCCCATCTCCAGCTCATTACTGTGGTGCCGACCGTTGGCCTTGCAGAGGCGTATGAGGCCGGACTTGATGCGGAGAACTAAGTAGTAGAAAGACTTGGGGCTGGGGACCAGGTTGAAGGGGGCAGGCAGGGTGCGGCCCTCATCAAAATAGGAAAGCCACAGTTTGGCACGGGCGAACTTCCACTCCACGTCAGCGTCCTCCTGCACAGACGACACGTTCTCTCAGTCTTTCACTGCTCCAGGCGTTTTGTTTCTAGGCCACACTTTATTTCTCTCACTGGAGCAAAAACGATCTTTGTCAATATTTATTGACTTGTTGACAACATTACGACCTTTCATTATTGATCGGCCACGTACTTCTATCTCCTGGTATGAGCTGTTGATCATGGCGATGAGCATGTTGAGAAGAACGACCACCATGGTGACATTATAGACTCCGTACAGCACGTAGCCAATGTTCTCTATGAACTTGTGGTCGTATTTTAGCACCACTGAGATCACTTCAGACAGTCCGAATATCGACCAGAAGAGAGTCTTGAAACTCTCCTCCACCCTATGACATAAGAGAGGAAGAAAAGCAAGGTAACATTCTTTGTATCTAGACAGATTTGATGTATTTGTATGGCACTTGGAAACTCTACAGGCATACACGAATAAAGGTAAATGCTTTAGGACAGAAATCACAGCTTGAAGAAGTATTGAGTATTACATTTGCATTTAAAAATAAAAAGAGTTACGTCACATGAGTGCACGAGAAAGTGGGTCCATCTATGTTTACTTTGCAGATCTATGAGCCCTGCTGGGTTTGTGCATCATTTAGACATCAGGCATGGATTCAACTTATGTGCCATTCTATGATTCAGATAAATCAGCAGTTTCTAATGTGAACTGATCATCAAATTGAATAAGTGATGTGGTCAGTTCTCCTGGATTTGGTCCAAACTGACCTTTCTAACAGTGTTTTTTTTCTTTTCTTTTTAAAGAGTGGATAGAAAACTACTACAAGTTCACCCAGTTGCAAATAAAAGATTAAATAGCTTCTCTAAATCTTGTCCAAACATGAACTTTTACACAGGGTATCAACAGATTTTAAGGAGTTAACTTTAAGACTTTGAAAAAAAATCTATTTGATAGTTATTTAAGTCCCACTTTAGGGATCTCATACAAAAACAAGCCATAATATGTCCAATCGGAAAACCAAATCTCATGTTGCCACTCTTCTAGCAAGTAATATAATCTTCTCCCAACATATACGGATGTTTTTAGTAATAAAAGGGAATATTTTTCCACCAATATTGGCATTACTGTCATTCCTGTTATTAAAGTGACCAAGGTAGAGACAAATTAATGAAATGTAAGTGGTTTAATGTTACCTTTATCATAACTGCATTCAACACATATTAGAGCTGAAATTACAGCAACATCTGCATCATCTATATCACATTCAGCTTCCCAGAGCTGATGGAGCTCTTCAAATTTCAAACAATCTAGTAAATGCTTTCATTGGTTTAAAATGAGATTTTATTGATATTTCATTATATATACAGTCATTTCTGTGATGGACTGGCAAACCATCAAGGATGTGCCCCGCCTTTGTCTGACAGTGGCTGGATAGGCTCCAGCAACCATGTAACCCTCTCAGGAATAACTGTTTAGAAAACATATTAGAAAACAGATAGAAGGATGGATGGATAGACCAAAGATGTTAGAGCACAACATAGAATCACTCCAGCCGTACGATGGAGCCAAAATATCGATAGTATCGATCTCAAGTTGGTATCGGCTTTCAATCAAAGTTTTGGTCCATAAAACCCTAAAATTAATTAGAAACAATGCTTCTCATTTACTGAAATAATACATTTTGTCTTGTTCAGCTGAATGACTGTTTTCAGGGCTCCAAATAAGGAGAAAATAAATCTGATAATCATGGTCACTTGTTAAAGTGTTATCAACTAAGATCACATTTTACTCCTCCCTTTGATGCTACACCATTTGGAGATTCTGTGACCAGTTAAATCAAAATGATCACATCTTTGTTGACCTTCCTGCAAAAACCTGCACTGCCATCCAAGGAAACCCCTTAAGAGTTTACCTGACCAAAAACTCATGCATGTGGGATCTTTTGAGGATTGTGTCTAAAACGAACCTATTTGCACCCAAGGACTATTATACCCAACAAAGTCGACATTTTTAAAAATTCATGGTTTCTAAATTACTTTTTTCATCAGGGTGTCGATGTGAATAAAATTCCTAATCCCTGTGGCTGAATAGAGGCCCCCTCTTATGATCCATATGTCTTTTTTTTCCATGGAAGTTAAATTAAACTCTGCAAATGTTTCAATTAAAGAACGGGTCTTTCTTTAACTCTCAGGGTCCAGGTAAGTGACCTGGCATGTTTGTGTAAGTCATACAAGGTATAACCGCCAAAACCTGCATGACCTGTGAATGCTAACACTCAAACACGCTAACATATACATGTTTTGAAATGTTCCGCAAGTGGAGAACTCAGATTCAAGATGACAGAGTGGGGTCACAGTGAGAAGAAGGTTTGCAGTTTCTGTCAGAATCTTAAAAAAAAAAAAAAAAAATTCCACCTGAAGAAATATTATTTAGTCATTCGGCAAGCTGAGTATTGGACCAAAAGAAAACAACAGCAACAAAAAAATAAAAAACCCTCCAAACCCAGGTTGAAGTTTCTCCTCTTTTCCATCTCTCACAGTAAAACCAAGACTCTTCTGGGTGCTTCAGCTTTTCAACCTTGCAAGAACAAAGAAAAACCAAAAAACTCTTTGATCTTCAAGTCTGTGTGTGTTCCTTCCCAGCCTGGACACAGAAAATTTAAGACTGCACCGTGTTATTGTAAGAATAAATCTTTTTCTTGCTGTAACTTTAAACAATTGACAATGTTGGCGAATTTTTGCTTTTATGGCACAAGTTATGGTTGTGTGAATGTATATTAAGAAGGTGGCACCCTTCCCTCATGAAGCCAAAGCCATTGAAACAACTTGATATTTTGATATAGTAATGCAGAATAGTTTTTGTCACATATTGTTTCTGCTGCTGTTAGATGTAGCCTGTTACTGTGATTACGGGTATTTCCACGAGATGACACATTTGTGATTGAGGCCGTAACTGTGGCTGCATACAGAACAAGAATGTTTGCAATGAGCAGAAAATGAGTAGGACAGACTAAATGCAGAGAAGTGATGAGAAAAGTGGTACCTTTGCAGAGTTTAACAGTTCACTTGAGAAAAACTGCTAGGTTTTCTTTGCCCATTCTGCATGCTGTCATTTATAGCATATCAATGGTGCAGAAATTTCAATTACTTTTTTTTTTTTTACATAGATTCACAACCGTCTTGACAAAGAGCTTTGTAAAGGAAGCTATAAAAGCACGAATACAGGCAAAAATAGATTTTAACATTAATAAATTCTAAAATCCAATTTGTCTAGATTCTTTAAAAATGAACACTTTTGTGTTTAACTCTGAATGGGACCCTCCTCCAAGCTTTCAGTTCCAGCTTTCCAGTTTTCAGGACCATCTTGCTGCTCAGACCTGAAACTCAGCATGCTTGTTTTTCACCATCTTTGTGGGAAGTTTCCTTGACCTTCAAACTTCAAGCATGTACTTGACACAGATGGTCCTGAAGACACTCCATATGCTAGGCTGTTAGCATCTCACACCTAGCTATTATGTGCTGTATTGTCTCAGGCATCTGTACACTTAGGCTCGTGACTTGTGTTGTAGATTCAATTTTGTGCTCAGTCTCTTCCTGTGACACATGCCATTTGAGATTCTCTTGTTTATATAAAATAAAAGCATTACTCAGATATTTAAAGCTTTTTCGTTATATTTGCTGAGATGCAAACAGTAAGAATTTTTCACAATATGAGGTAGTTAAGTGTCTTTGAAGCTTTTCTTTTAAAAATAGCATTTTGTCATTAAATTACAAAGTGGATTAATAACCAGTAATGATACAGGGAGGAGCTTTTATACAATGATTGCAAGGAGGACAACAATGACATCTGACATGGCTTTGAAGATGGTTTAGAAATCGGACAGTGAAGACTATAAGGCCGGGGATCAAGACAAAACGTTAGCCGTGACCATTACGTATAGCATGAGGCTATTTCATCATAATCAAAGGCCAAGTCATTCTGGGAAAAAAGAGAGGCGTTTCATTTCATCAGAGGATGTGTCAGATGTTATATCCTTGTAGGAAAGCTCTGCTGTTTGTTCTCATGCTGCACTAAAAATAGCCAACAGGAGGATATTTTGTCAAACCATCCTAAGAGTCTAAAGATTTGGCAGGTTGTTGGTCTGAAGTTTACACATGTTACGTTACACGTGACCCATTCTCCACATAAACAACCTGGCAGTTTTTTCTATCATGTTGTAATCACATTAATAATATCACCTGGTCTAGTTATTTCCATCTGTGCAATATCAACCATCTCCACCCCTCATCTCTTCTCTTCCCCAACCAATCCCTCAACATTCTTCAACAGGTCCAAAAATCAGCAGCTCACATGGTTACAAACTCCTCCCTCATTCAACCACATCATACCTGTTCTCCAGCAGCTCCTCTGGCTCCAGGTCAAACACAGAATTGACTTTAAACTCCTGCTGTTGACTTTCAAAGCCATCCACAACCTCGCTCCCCCATTTCTGTCCAGTCTCCACAACATTTCCCTCGTCCTCTTTCAGCACCATGGGGTGGACAGAGATTTAAGTTTGGAACTCACTTCTCACAGATATCAGGATTATTGACTCCATCCTAGTCTTTAAATCAAAGTCTACTTAACTGACCGTGTTACTTTAAACCACTTCTTTTTTATTTACTTTTACTATTTAATTGATGTGATGTGATACCAATGACCCTGACTTTATTGTTTGATCTTATTTTATCCATAGAGTGTCGATCAAAGAAAAGAGTTTTACATTTTTAATTAAAAAAATATTTTAAACTCAAATTATCCAGTTTTTTATATTTTGAAGCCACTTTTAAGGCTGTAAAATGTGAACTTTAAAAAAATTGTGAAATTATTTGCTACAGTTGAAAGTGAAAACCTTACTTTTCTTGGATATTTAAAATAACACATATTTGAAAAAACAACATGAATACGACTATTAGCCTTGATTGTTCGTTTGTTTTGGATTTTGTTTTTTTTCTGTACTTTCTGAGAAAAAGAACAAAGTTAATAATTATAAGGTTACATTAAATGTATAATAATTCGGTTTTCAGTTATTTTTTTAGATGTGCTCTTAGATGGGCTTTTTGAAACAACAAAAGAAAAACCCCATCAGAATGCTTTTATGACTCTCACAGACTTTTATCGATACACCTACAGAGTCTACAGTAGTTTAATGGAGCAGCAATTTGTTTTCTTTGTCAGGTTGGTGCAATTTTAGGTTTGAAATTAAACATTAAAATGTTATAGATTCTCACCAAACCCCTTCAGTTGTGATGCAGATATCCTCAAATCAAAGCTGAGTAAAGAGGGTGCACTTGAAATAACCTTAAATGCTGCAGATTGAATACAAATAGGAGGGTAATTTGAAGGTTCATGTTCTCCTTTAGCACAAGGAGAACAGCGAGTATTGCTGTGCATCATCCTTTGCTTTGCTTGCCTTGCTTTCCTGCTTATTTAATTTACTGAAATCTTTGTGAGACAGAGGAAGCACAATTATGGACAATTTTAAATATATCCCTGGAGATCAACAGCACTGATAAGTTTAAATTTGTCTAATGCATGCTGAGGGACTGCTGGTGTGTGTATTATGCAATATCCCGTTACAGAGATGGAGGAGATACTTGATTCTCTGGATACTGGGAGACTTTTTTCTTCTACTGCATGATTAATTTCCAAACTGTGAGCACATGCATGTCTTTTCTACAGCCTTTTGCGACAAGAGATGTCTGTCTGGAGACAGTGATAGACGGTCTGCTATTATTTCCTGCAGAGAGTGCCGCCTCCCTTAAGGCTGCACGAAGCATGACAGCCTCACTCACATACTAAAGCTCCCAATCATGTTTCCATCACTTTAAAGGGCATTGCTCGGCCTTCTATTATTTTCAAAGGAACCTGCCCTAACCTTAAACTAAAAACGGATCCCGATGTTGCTTAAAATGAAGAATCCGAGCGTTTCTTTTCTTCCACAACTCAAGCACTCAGTTCTGCAGAAAAACGGATGGTGAAGAAGCGATGCTGCTTCTCACTCCCTGTCTCTACCATAATCATGCCACATGCAGCACGGTACACGTCTGTGTGTGGGAGACCGGTGACTCACCTCGGCTCTGCAGGAGAACACCAAACCTAATCAGCAGTAGGACCAAATCAACCCCTTCGCCCCAGAGACAAGCTCTTATCCTCAGTTGGTGTTTTGGGTTTTGAAGCTTCACTCTGAGCTCCTAATATTTCCAATGCTCTTACAACTTTCTCTTTATTACTCTCCAATGCCACTGTTTTTCCTGTCCTTTAGGAGTTCCTGTCATTATTTTTTTTAAGTTATATCTTTCTTGTCATCATCTTGTCTTGAATTATTTTCCACTTTTGTAAGAAATACTTTACCTGATCAAAGCTGAAATGGGTGTAAATGCAAATGTGGCTGCACCGAGTGCTCTGCCCTTTATCTGTCTGTGCTTACTCGCATATTAAATTCTTGCTCTCTACTCGTTTGTAGGGAAAAAAAACATAAAACATCTTTAAATATTAAACTGAATTTCATCTTCCATCTGTTGCACAAAAGCTGCCGTCACCATGGGAACCAAGAGGGGCGGGGCTGTGTCCACTAATGAACGGACAAATTGGACTCACGAGGGATGTGTGTGTGTGAGGCTTTCAGGGAGACACAAATTAGGCGGGAAGAAAGTGAAGCCAAGAGAGGATGTTGTGTGTTTGTCTGCAGTCAAGCTGCGAGAGGAATTAGACAGGAGACTCCACAAGATGCGCAATTAAGAGTGTTTTGATAGAGAATTAAGCATTGCATCAAATCTCTTTTCAATTTTGCCAGCTAACGCAGAGTCTGCCTGTTTCTGTCTCCACGGTGGTCTGCGTTGTTAACTTGTAAGTGTTGGGCTTATTCTGAACTTAGAATAATTATCCATTAGCTAATGTCCCATACTTTAACTAAAACAGGACAAGATATAAACATATCAATACTGAGCTTTAAAACAGAGAATGTGAAAATTAAAAAAATAATCAAATAAATATATTTGTTGCATTTTAGAAGCTAACACTATATAAATAATTACGTGCGTGTGCGCTAGGCAACATATATTTGAGTAATCATTTGGATTGTTGACAGAAAAACTAACTTTTGAGCAAACAAATAACCACTCAGCGCTATAAACTGTGCAGCCCTGGTCACAGGGAAAACTAAAAAGCAAAATGATTGATTATGACTCTGTTTCTGCTCCTGCAGCATTGGGTGAAAAAGCCATTAGTGTTTGCCAGACACTTTTATTTTTCTATATATCCTAGGCCATTAACCTTGCTGTTTCTTGAGTCAGTTGCTTCTGAAGGAGGAAGCAACAACACTTCTCAAAAGGGCAGAAAAATAAACCTTTTTGCATTTAGGCTATTTTTTTAAATAGGTATTTAAGTTAAGATAAATGAAGTAAATGCAAGCGTGACTGATATTTCTCTCTAGTGATTCAGTGGCGTGAGGCATTTCATGTTTTTAAAGGACGACTCAAGATCTATCTTTATGATCTGGCTTCTAGTTGAAATTTAGAAATATATTTATTTGATATTCAAATCATTTTATCTCTTAATACTTTTTAAAATGTTTTATTTATGACCCATTTTTGTGACTGACTATATATGCTTTTAGTTTGTATCTTTTCGTTAAGCATTGAGCCAGGCTTCTGCTTGGGTTTATATTTTTATTTATACTTTTTAGTTTTTTTTTTTTTCCACGTGTCAGTTTATGCTTTCATTGTTTTATAAATTCTTTTTAAATTACTTTAAGCCTGTAAAGTACATTGCATTACTTTTGTATGGAAAGTTCTTCATAAATATAGCTTGATTTGATAGAATATGTATATATATTTTACTGTAAGTGTGCAACTTACACTATGTAATGGGTTTGTGGGTAACTATATTTTGGCTAGTGAATATATTTTCTGGACTTTACCAAATATTTCTAATATAAAGCACAACACCTAGTATAACTCACAACACATCAGGAGACAGATTCTCCCCAAAACTGCTGAGCTGCTGCTGCTTCTATTTAGCTCCGCCTGCAGAAGTCACAGAGACAATGGCACGCCATACATCAAGACATCCCATCACAAAGCGAAGCAAGCATCTGTCATTTTGCTGCGTCATGGGTCACCTTAGGCCCATCCCTTAACTTTTGATTTTCTCTTGTGTGGGCCAAACTGTGCTACAAACATTTTATATAAAAGGTCAGGAGGATGACTTCATTAACAAATCTACCTTTAAGCTTTTAAAAAACATCAAGATCACCCCAATAAGTTTACCAAAGTCTTTGTTATTCTCTTTACTATGGCAGTACTTAATCTCCAAGTAATTATGATTAAAAAAAAAAGGTCCACACACAACAACCTAAATAATGTGAAATGTTATGTGGTTTACTCAAACTCCTTAACTTTGTTAAATTATTGTGCTAAAATAAACATGCTTTGTCACAACAGACTTCTGTCTGTCTCAGAAAACAATTTACATGCAGAGAAAACTCTCAGCAAAAAGGGATGGGATACTGTTTTAGTTGCAGCTTCAAATAATTGTTATTGCTGCGATTTAACTTCAAATTAAAAGCATTAAAATAAAAGCTGAATAAAGACAAACATTGACATGGTCTTCAAAGAGAACAAAAGTCAGGGATTGGATGTGTGTTCATAGCAATTATGGAAAATTTGATAATTCGACAAAGAACTTAATAGTTGTTTTTGTGTTTGTCAACATTTTTATCAAGAGTTTGTGTAACCTGATAGAAATAAAATGTTAATTTGAGAAAAAGTGGAAAAAAAATAGACTTTCAAGTAATTTTTGATACTTTTTGTTACTTTCACTGTCATTTAAATAAACTTGCTTGTCATTAATTAATTAGGCTGTTCTGTCCAATTTTTTTTTATTTCTAGCAACAATGTTTGACATCCTAGGACCAGATTAAAGAGGAGATAAATCAGCAATGAAAGAAAAAAAAGTCATACATACATATCTATATACAAAATCTTGCAGCTGTGATTCATTTTGATGGCTCAATCTAACATAAGCACTGCAGGAAAAACCAACAAAGAAACCAAAATTGCGGAAAACAAGCAGTAAAAATTAAAAGAATGAAAAAAAGAAGAGCAAAAAGACATCTGCTGCTTTTTTGGCTGTAATTCTGGCCTTGGAAGCGTTTCCTCTGCTGCCTAAAGTCAGCCACACATCCACCAAAAATGAACACTTTCTTTTGGCCTTTACACCTCACAGCACATCCAGTTATCCACATTAAAGCTTGTTTCTGACATTCCCACCAACTGTGGCCAAAAACAACACATGCCGTTACCCAGCCTGGAAGCAGAACATGCTTTTAGAGCCATGTCTGGCCTAATAACTCCTTCCAGTGTCGGAAGTGAGGCACACATGCGAGAAGCAGCTGGAATTAGGCTCCAAAAAGTCCTGCTAACTGCGTTCCTGACAGACATTTCTGAAGGGGAGATTCCCCCGTTATTCCTCTTAACCAGACTGACATTCACTACTTAAGTTGACAATTTGTTCCAGGAGTTATGCTTCCTCGTCGCTGTATGACTATGTCTCAAATGACTGTCTGCTCAAGTCTAAGTATTCTAACTGAATGGCAGGAAAAAGTGCTTCTATTATCTGAGCAGTGATGGGAATCTAACGATGGGAGCACTTAAACAGAATCAGTATAGACTAAGAAGTCAGTCTATCACTGCTTTTATTTTTTTCTGCTCATCTCATCAGGCTGCAGTTAATCTAAAAATTAAAAGTCCCCCCTCAAGCCATTTCTTGATTAAGAAATCATATAATCATTCTAAGATTTAAGGAAGCCAGACACAACATGTCTACTCAAGCAAGAGGACATTGATTCTGTGGCTTTTTGTGTTTTTAGATACAAAATTAGTTCAAAACAAACCTACAGAAATACAGGTTTTGGAAACTATTAAGAAGAGAGCAGGAGTAGAAGGCCTGCTAAATAAATTTTCCTCTGGGGTTATTATTTCTATGAAACCTTTTGATGCTTGCTAATCCAAACATGAGCAAGACTTCAATTCATCAATAAACAGATCAATAGCAAAATGCAATCTCCTTCTTTAATTAGCCTTTAGGCACACGAATGCTGCTTTTTTTTGTGTTGGTGAAGAAAAAGAGAGGCTTACGTAAATCCCAGAAAAACTGTTTCTGCAATGACATTTTTGCTCAAGACATGAACATTTGCTTAAATATATAAATCAATTTAAAAAAAGCCTTCTTTTGGATTTGGCTTTTTTTTTTACTCAATTTGATTTAATCAGTAAAGTGAGATTTTGCTTTTCAGAAAAGTTTCAAATAGAACCTTGTACTCATGTTTGATTTGATTTAATTTAATTAAAGACGTGGGGTCATTATTATACCACTGGTACAATATATATATATATATATATATATATATATATATATATATATATATATATATATATATATTAACTTTTAATGGTTGATTTATTTTTCATATTTTGCATTTTGTTTTAAAATTCTATTTTATTTTAACCCTGACTTTTGAAACAGCTGAAGAGCATTACAGTTATTGTTGTGCAACAATGACAATAAAGGAATTTCTGATTCTAAATGCAACATTAGCATGATTGCTAGCATGATCGCTAGCATGATTACTAGCTACACCAGCTGTAAAAGCTTGAGGTGGAAAAATAAAGAGACGTAAAACTTAATGGAGATGTCTAATAATCATACCAGCCCCTCTATTAGAGAATTATTATTAAATTAACCAAAAATAATAAAGGTTTCACTTTGATAAATTCCTGAAAACAAACTTGTAAACAACTCAGGGTTTGAATAAGACGTGTGTACACTTAAATAAACTTTACCCTACTCATCTTCATCAAGAACAATTTGTCCCAAATTCTAAATAGTTTTCATGGATTACTCACATCATAATGACTTTCTTAAAAAAGAGAAACTAATAAAAAGGATTACAAAAAAAGCCAATTGAATGGAGTACAGTTTTTATAGTGAAGTTACTAAAAGACTAAAAATTGGCAAAGCTCTAAAGCTACGACATAGGCTGTGCCATTTACAGTCCTACACTGGCCATGCCATATGAATAATTCTTTTTTTTTTCTGTGGACGTGATGAGCCACATCTATGTCTGTCACCCTCAAATTTTAAGTCTGTTGTGATTTTGTTGCCCAAATGAGCCTCTGTCATTCCCTTTAGAGCTAAAAGATCTTCTGGTTTGTTCAAATGTCATTCCTTCATTTGTTGGAGTTTGTTTTTTGTTATCTAAAAGACTTATTTCCTGCCCTTTTTTTTCAACCTTTTCTATGTTTTTTTTCATTTTGTTTCTTTTTTTTTGTTTCTCAAACATTTATTCGGAATAGGGCTAATGTTTGCATTGATTTTCATCCTTGCCTCTATCTTGCCAAAATTCCTTGCATTAAAAAACCGAGTATTACTAATTTTTTTCTTTTCTTCTGATCACTTATCATATCCATTGGGGCATTTCTAGAATAAACATTTTTTCCAACATGAAAGCTGAATAAAAATGAAGCTTAATAAAGAATATGACGAGTGAAGAAAAAATACGGCAGAAAAAAGTAAAGAAGTATCTGCACAGAGTATATATATGTGGATTTTTACACCTTTTCAGGTGGTTATGCTTAAAGCGGCGCTAATCCTGTGAAGATGAGCGTCTGTCTGTTGCTCAGTCTGCATGACCTTCTCTCATCCTCCTTCATTTTCTATCCCTTCTTCGTCTTCCTTTGTCTTTGTACCTTGGCAGGTCTCCCATATTTTGCCTGAGCACAGAGCAAAAACACTCCTCTGCATCGCTCCCTGTGGATGTCTTCTCATCTGTCATCTCTTCAGTCTCCATCTGGCTTCTTGACTTTATCTCATGACTTTGTTTCTGCCACATTCATTCTATTTTATTTCCTCTTCAGCATCACCAAAACCGGTAGAAATATTTTTTCGGAATCTTCAAAAGTCGTCTCTTCTTGTTTTACTCCGGCGTGAAGCCCCCCGACCTGAACAAACTTTCAGTTCTTGCACCTCCCCTTTTTTTTCTTCCTTGTGTGGAGCTGTCACTATTAGGGCATAAAGAAGTGTCTGTTACTTCACTCAGGCAGTTTAAACCTACAATGCACCTCTATTTATGAAAATATCTGAAAATAAATGCATTTATTTTAATCCATGTAGGCACCTTTAGCAGCACATACACACAGAAGCCGTGGGGATTTCTGTGTGTGAATGATTTGCACGTTAGAGGAAAACTGCGTGGGCACTCGACAAAGAGCATCTGGGGTGTGCGTGTCTTAAAATTTGGGAGCCAGAATTGTCTTTAAGCCTGCAGGCTTTGGTGACATGTGTGTCTCTGTCTTCATTAAGTCCTATCAAGCTGGGAGTTTGTGTGTGTGATACTGTGCTGTCCCAAACTGTCCTCCCCTCCAACACTTCCCTCTGTCCATCACCCAGCCTGATTGGTTCCCCCCTGGGGTATCATTACCACCTCCACCTGGTGCCCTCCTCAATGAGTCAGAGCTATCAGACAAGCCCTTTCTTCATCAGACGGGCCATGTAAGACATCTAATGTCACACAGCCCCCATGAACACTCGACCACGTCCCCCTCCTACCCAACAAACACACATAATACTGGGGACAATGGGAGTGGACAGATCATTATAGAGCAGCTATCATTAAAATCCACAGTAAACTTATGATATTTTCCACTGGTAAATTAAATCTGAAAAGACCAAAAAGAAAAAATTAAAACAGAGAAAAAAATGCAACCCATGAGAGAGGACAAAAATGTTCTCACAGACAACAACATCCACACATTCAAGTTATTTTTTTAATGATATCTATTGTTTTTCTTTGCAGCCAAACCTGAATCATATTCCTAACTTTACACATGTCACAACGGAATCTTGGTCTAAATTTAATCACATCTCACTTCTAAACACAGCCAGGGAACTTTTAATTGCATCCCTCTACACTGGAAGAGAGCAAATGAAGTCACATGGTCACCCCAACTTCAGGTGAATTCTCCTGCAGGGACAATCCTGACAAAGCAACACATACAAGGACACACACAACACACACAAACACATACATAGACACAGTAAAAAAAAAAAGCTTTGGTTTCTAATCTGCACAATCCTGGCATTTTTCTCTGAAATGTCCAAATCAGCCTGAGAGTTAATGTCAGAGTGACCCCTGGTGGTAAAACTCACACAAGCCGACCTCAGGGTTTTATGCCAAATTACTATCAGCCAGCTCCCCATCAGATCCCTCAAATCTAATAAGAAACCCTGCGGGTCACTGGTTGTATGATGCTAGTTTGAAATAAGCATAGATGCAAATCTCTAAAAAAAAAAAAAAAAAAAGACAGCAAAGAGGACTCGATTATGCTCCAACGAAGGAAGAAAACGTGCCTCCTGATAATGATAAAGGATTCCTCAAGATCTAGGATCTCCTCTGAGCTTGCTGTTTGACACGTTAGAGGTCTTTATTATGAGAAGACTGTCAGGCTGGGACCACGATCTCTCTGACAGGCCACTTCAGCTCCTTTCAACTCTGTTTCTACCTGTCTCTGCACTTGCCAGTTAGCTCTCTGCTCTGCCTGTCTGTTCATCAGGATGGCTGGATATTTGGCTCCATGTGGGCAGCCAAGCGGAAATAACAGCCACCCTTCGCTGAGGCTAAGCAGCTTCTTTATATGCATTTTACCATGTTGGCAAATGAAAATGAGAAACTGCTACCCTCATCACACTCTATTAATCATAAGTAATTCCATGAGATAAATATGAACCTATCAGTAAATAAAACATCAGGATGATGACATTTATTCATTCTTTTTTCCTTTTCCATTAAAATATTTTTATAGACTCAAACCTGTCATATTTGACATCCTTTTTTTCATAAAGTGCACAAAGGGGGATAAATTAGGAATGTTTTTGGCTTTATTTTTTTGCAGAGCAATCAGAGTGTAATATAAACAAGCAAATAGAAAAACTCAACAGTCAATATTGAGAGAAGAAAAAACAGTTTCATCAAAATCACAAAAGAAAACTAAACTAGAAGCTAAAATCCACTAAAATCAACAAAATTCATTGTTACATGCAAGAATGAAATCTACTTTCCTTTTTTTTATTTGCCAGAAGAAAAGCTGAGCTACAGTCATAGTCTTATTTGGGACACAAGTCCAATGCTTTATGCTGCCAGTGTGGAGATAATTTAAACTCTACATGATAGTTGCCTGGATGCAAAGCAACAAGTGTTCACAACTTTTGTGTTCCCACCAGTCCTTTCTTTTTTTAATAAAAAAAAATGCTAGGAAGTGTGAAGAATGGAGAACCGCAACACAGCAGACCTTCCAGCATCTATTTTGCCTGAAAGGTGTTGAATGGAAGATGCACAACAGTTCAATTAATAACAAAGCAAAGATTTAAGACGCCCATATGCTAAAGCCTTTGCAGGGCTTTTACTGGGAAAATAAATGCTGACATGTGATGGACTGAGAGAGACTAGAGGGAAAATGCAATTTGAACATCAGTAATAAAAAGCAGAAAGATCCGTTAAGAAGCCCAAGACTGACATCTTTTCTGCTACTATTGGACAGCGACAGCATGGATCTGATAACATCTTTATGTGAGAAACAGGAAGCCGGGGCAGAGATAAGCTCCAATTATAGAAGGAGACCAAAGTCAATACTGTTAAAAACTGATATGCTTTATTGTCAGATTGCTTTGAAGACTGATGATTTGAATCTTTAAAAATGTTTGAGTCATTTTCTTTTTTTGGAAGCATAAAGAATATATTAAAAAAAAAAAAGTATTAACACAGTTATGAGCAAAAGTTTTCATTCCATTTGTGGATTTTTTTTTTTTTTTTGTAAAACATACAATTTTTGTATTTTTTTTAATTATTATTTTTTTTTAGTTTCATGTTTTTTTTGTCAGTTTTCCAATTTTAAAAAGCTGCCAAACTTTGACCCCCCCATGGATAAGCAGTTAGCAGTAAACAAACTAAATAATCTTTAATTGCGTGACGGTGGACTTTCTGTAAAAGGATAAAATTGTGGGATTAATCCTAACAGTGCTTCTGTGTTGTGGAAAAGGACAGGTAATAGACCCACAGACTTGCTACATGTTTGCATGATTATTGCATTAATTATTCATCTGGTTTTAAAATGACTATTTTTCCCTGTTTTTTTTTTTTTTTAACATTTGTGTTTCCATTTTTAGTTTAATTGACTCTTAATGTGAAAGAATGCTAAAGTTGGGCCTAAACTGGGACAAAAGTGGAGGAACTCCAATTAATCCTAATGAATGTTTGGTCATATAATCAATTAAGAATTAGAAATCATCATTGGAAAAAGTTAGGAAATAATCATATGGATCTAAAGTTTTTTTTTATTATTATTTACAATAAAGCGTTCAAAGGTTCTAAGGTACACCAACAGTTAGTGGCTTTTGTCTGTTGGACTTAACAAAAGAAAGAAAAAAAGGATAAAAGGTTTAGCCAACTAGAATTTTTTTCAGTTTTTACTTTGTAATAATAATAATAATAATAATAGTAATAATGATTAAATACAAGGGACTCCATAAAAACAGGGACTTCAATTATTGATCATTTTAGTTTTATCAAATAAAGACCATTTTCTCCTTTCTTAAATGAACTTTGTGTGACTTTTTATTTTATTTGTTTTTCTTTTAGCCCAATACCTCCATTCAGATAATTGAACTACACCAGTTTTTTTCTGGTGAAAGCAACCAATTCATCAGCAGATATTCTTACCCAGCAATGGACCTCAAAGATAGACATAAGCAAAGAGCAGCATCATCTTAACATTTATGCTCCAAACTCTAAAATAATGCACAACAGTTGGGGAGGATACAACCAGGTCGCTTGGATCTTTCGGATGGCCCGTCTCTCTGAAAACATTGCCTTGTTGAGATAACTCACAAATATCAAGAGGGCTCAACAGAGTGTTCCAGGACTACACCTCTCTGAGTCTGCCCTCATATCCACAGATCTATCAACAAGAGTCTCAACAAACTAGAAATTAGTGAGACTCAACCATTACTGACATCAATACCAGTATCTGAGACAAAAATAAAAAAAAACTAAAGAAAGAGAAATGGAGTGATTGATAAAAATAGGTATATAGAATAAATAAAAAAGAAGACATAGCAAGGAGAGAAGTCAAGACTGACCCAGCCAGTTTAATCTTTTTTTCAATACCAGTCTCCATAAGAAGAGATGAGGAAACACAAGAGAAAATACTTATCATAGCAGTTAAAACATCAACTAGCAAAAAACAATCACTTCCTTAGAATACAACAACCAAGCATATACATTCCTCCTTTCTCCAAACCCAGTAAACTATTTAGAACCAAAAAGTTACAGATTGATAAACAAAGTTACACAGCTGACATGCACAAATCCAGACAATCAAAAAGAAGCTTTTTAGGTTGAGAACCACAGTGTTAAAACACAACCAACAGTCTGACAGCCTTTTTCCTCTGGAACCCATCAAAACTCAAACTTGGTAAAGTCAAGTCATGCTTGACTTTTACTGGGCACTACTGCCCCCCCGACAACCACTAAACAGTAACAGTCACTAACAGTAAATGCAGTTTTCCTCCAATCGTACTGTCATGAACATCATGATTAAAATGAGTCAGGTTTAGCCGTTATTTCTTTGACCATTTGTAGAATCATTTGACCTTGAGAGAATACTTGCTATGATAGTCATTTGTAGGAAGATTCTGCCTTTGTATTAGTTATTTGAATCTCTTTTTGTCCTTTGTATTTTACAAAATGCCTACTTTTAAATACATCTACACACAGTCTGTCCATCAGTTTATGACGAGCAGATGAAAATGCATTTGACTGCGACTCAAGTCAGCAGAAAAAAACAGTATTTGCCTTTTTTTTAGGCAAAAAGGGCATTTCAAATAAAAGTCTTTCTTTATCCTCTGAAAAAGACAGAAAAAAGCAACAAAGGCATCTCTACAGCTCCGATGTTCTTGACTCTCCTTTTATATTTCTGAAGTCAACACTGTTTTTTTCTAAGTAATGTCAATTTTTTCTAAAAGGGAATGATTTCCTTCCTTATCCATAATGCTTTGCGGTTTAGTCCTGTTCTATTTCACTGGAATGCCAGTAACTGTGATACAGAGGGTCATTGCATGTTGCAGAGTTCAATATGCAGCACAGTGAACAGAAGGTTAATGACTCGTGTCTTTTTGAACAGCGAAACAAAATCCAAAACCCCAATGTTTATGGATGTTATGCAAACATTATTCTACATTAGACTGAACCAAATGGGCTGATTACCAGCATTAGACTTTAGATTAAAGTTTGATCTTTTCCGTTGATCCAGCGCTGTGAATGTAATGAACCAGAAAGACAGTCTCATTCCGGCCATGTGGCCACGTCTATTACCCCGGGGATTGTGAGTCGCTTTGCTTTGCCTAGCAGTAATGTACACAACTTTTTTTTTTTAAATACATACAGAGAGTTTACACAGATCCTCAGTGCACGCGGGACCACTCACACAGGCGGGTTTCACTCACGTGGTGAAGGCAGGATTGTACTTGGCTCCCAGGTAGTAGGAGTACAGGTTGAACATGCCAATCATGAAGGCCACAAACACCATGATGAAGATGACCATGAACTTGAAGATGTCTTTGACGGTGCGCCCCAGCGAGATCTGCAGTGGGCCAAAGCTTTCGTTGGCGGGCAGGATGTAGGCGATGCGGGAGAAACTCAGCACCACGGCGATGGCGTACAGGCCCTCTGAGATGATCTGGGGATCAGAGGGTCGCCACTTGTTCCTGGCTGATGGAGGAGAAAGGTTGTCATTCATTTTTCAAAGTTAGTCTGACAATTATTTCTATAACTTCTTGTTCTAAAGCTCCAGAATTACCATTGTACAGAAATCCTTTGTGAAAATGTTCCTGCCCATGAACACTTGGACTGGATTAAATGTACTTAGTTTGAAGATGATGAGTAAATCAGATGCTTTACTCTGTGGAATGTTAGCTTTTGTTTATTGTTGCTCCTAAATGAAAGCGACAGTCTTGGAATTGTGCTAAAAAGGAGGGAGCAGCAGGAAGGAAGGTAATGAAAATGAGCTAAAAGGAAAGCAGAAGGAAGATTTAACAGGAAGGAGAAATTGAGATACCGAAACAACACACACTGAGGTGGCGGCTGAAGGAGAGATTGCAAAGCTAGACTGAGACTCAGATTGATGGAATATGTTAGGCAATAGTAGGAAAACAGGCTCCAAATGCTTCAGTTCCTTCAGTGTTATGACAGCATGACACCACAAGGTGACAGCATCGATGAGGGTTTTAATAATGGGTCACTAAGATGTAGATAGGTTTAACAGGAAGTTGCTTTGGTTCTTTTAGATACATACACATCCACAGTTCAAACACTTCAAGAATGTCCTTCTATTATGACTTAATTCAACCCAAATTGCTGGAAAAATAGTGATTAAAGAACTTTCAACTGCATCTGCCCAATATCTGGTATTGCAAACATACAAAAATTCATATTTCTGTGATTATTTCCTCCCACAGGTATTATATTTAGTCTAAAAAACCTTTTTTTAGACTCAAACTTTTCAGCAGACTCAGCTACAGTTTGAATTAACCAATGAAAATATGGATAGCTGTAATAAAAAGTAACATCCACAAAAGTAGAGAATAAAAAGAAAAGATAAAGGAATAGTAACTTTCTTCAACAAATAATAAATAGAAAAAAAGACAAAAATGTGTCACTTTTTGTACTTTACCCTTAGTAAAAAGTAGTACACTTGAGGTCTATTTTATTAAGCTTTCTTGAGTATTAGAGCAAGTACACTATAAACTAAATATGTGCAGTGTAGGAAATATACTAATAAACTGGAACATTTTAAGTTTAAAAAATAAAGATAGTATAAAAAAAGTAAACTTGAAGCCTCACTTTTAGTATAAAGTAAATATACTTGTAATAGACTAAATACAATACTTTTTGCTAAGGGTATATCAAATAAATTGGAAAAAAGATTTAAATAAAGAGTGCAGCTAAGCTTATGTGGTTTTTTGGGCAAACGGCTTACCGTAGGTGAAGTAGGCAACGTCGTCTGGCAGAGAGGCATTGCTGAGGTCTTCGTCTGTGACGTGCATGTCTACGTACTGCTGGGCTTTGGAGGCTTTCAGGAAAGCCATGAAGCGAGCCGTGAAGGAGGCCACAAATATGGACAACATGCCAAAATCTAGAACATTCCAAAGATGCATGATGTACTCTCTGGGCCCGTCGCTCCAGATCTCTTTGCACTCTGACCAGATCATCCCTACAATGAAGAGATGCATGGACAATACTTGATGGGGATGAAAAAAATTAAAAAATTGAGTAAAATAACTATAATTAAACATGTTATACATTTGGCAACATGAGGATAAAACTTTGAGAGAGGTTGTGAATCTGAATTTCAGCAGCTCCAGCGAGGTCAACTCAACCACCAGTCACTCCAAACACATTCAGTCAACCTGTCGCCCCAAAACCTGCTTTCAAAATTTAACACATGTGAGGAAAAAAACAAACAAACAGCACAACCATATGTTCACCGGCGCACACAAAATGCTCATGTAATGCTGTTAAATGAGTGTGAATGGGAGGCAGGACTTGAGCAGATGGGGAGCAGCTGAGTTCTGACAGATATTGCCGTGGGCTGTTTATTTTTAGAGTTTGTCTTGGTTTGTCAGCCCCTTTCTATTTCCCTGCTTCCTCAAGCTTGCCTCCTTGAACGCCACACGTTCCACACCCGCGTACTTTTATCTGTCCCTCTCAACCACTTCCTGCCTTCCTTCCATTTTTCTGTCTCCGCATTACAATGGCTCAAAAAGGCTTTCGCTTCAAGAACTTTGGACAGGGCTGAATCCATGCTGGAGGTAACCTCTGTTTGATCTCTGGATGATGAAAGAGATGTGTTGTATTACTAGAGCCTCGACTTTCATCATCTTGGCTTGTAATGTGGCGCCGTGTAAAACTTGTATTATGTTTTACATCAAAGGCATGAAGTTTTCTGACCCTTTGCAGAACCCTCATTCACTACCAAAAGAGTTTTTTTTGCATTTTTTTTTCCCTGAGACACCAGAAGTACTTGCACTCATCCTGAAAGGATAAAAGGAGCATTAACTTTGTGCAACATTTAAATAGAACACATTAGATTCAGTCCTAAACCTCCTGAAATTCATCTTGCTAACAGAAAACTGAAAAAAAAATAATAATTTAATGGAGTGTATTGCTTAACTTATTCAATTTTTAAAGCTGAGTTTATTATATTTTATGGAAGTTACAGGCTTTTTTTGCATAAACTATCCAACACACAATTTATTTATGAACTAGAAAATAATTGTTTAACCCAATGTTTCACTTTACAGATTAAAAAAGAATTTCACACATTTTGTTTTTTTATTATTGCAAATACCCATCTTACATGTTTAAACTATTGATGAGGCTGTATTTTTTTTTTTACCTTTTGAGCAAAGAAGTTCAGATTTTTTATGCCAAATGCTATCAAAAACATATAAGTCATATAAAATAAGAGTGATTAGGATTATTTTTGTTCAGGACATTTGAAAAACTTTGTAAAAATTTAGGATTTTTGTTACTTTCCCACAAGAAAAGCTTCGATTTTGACTTCAAATCAACATAAAACTTGGTTTATAGCTGCAAAATCAAAAAACCTTAATCGTAAAATAGACTTACCCAGCACCCATTTCATGATCAACATCTCTGTCCAGGAGAACTGTGTGGTTTTGACCCTGAACACTTGCCGTGGGTGGTCTGTGATGGTCTCATTTGGCAGATTCTTAACTCCCTCAAAGCGGTCAGACGCGTTGATGACCAGCAGGCCGAGGAAGATGGTGAAGGAAACGGCGTGAGCCACAAATTTCATGAAGGGACTTCGCAGGATCTGGCCGAGCTGCGGGTGAAAACACAAACTGAAAACAACAACGCAGACTGTATTTTTTTTTCATTGTAATGTTTAAATCGACGAAAGGCAATTTCAACCTCTAGCATTTTTGTTGAATTCAGACCTAGTGAAGCATGTATGCTTTCTGAACAAAACATCCATGCTTTTACAAGATTTTGTTCCTCTGAGATAAAAAGTCGAGCAGCACCACTTCACAAGCATCTTAGCAGGCAGTGCACAGCTGTTATCCATTCATGTGCACAACACATTTCACAGCAATGCAGTAAAAGAGGAAGTTGACGCCAAACTATCAACAGTTTGCAGAAACACACCATACGGGGAAGGTGCAATCCAAATAAGGAACAAACGTGTGGTAGATACTCACACACGTGCCAACACCCAGAACACAAAAGCTGACATGATGCAACCTGGTACAGACATCTGAGATGCCAGCATTTGCCAGTTTCTCAACCTGCTGAGTTCAATATTAGCTGCCCACAGGACACTTCTCTCTCTGCGTGCACGGTGACACGTCGGATCTGAGCCTTCTCACACCACACGCATCACTAAACCATGAAGAAAAAGCTGGTTTGGTGACTCTTAACCCCTCATAGTGTACTGGAACTCCAGCGTCTTTCATTTCACCCATCTGCTCCCCTGGGCGGATAAGGCCGATCCATTACGCCCCCCAGCTCGGATGATAAGATCAACCCTGATCAGAGTCTATGGCGACACCAGACGCTTCCTTTTTTTTAAAATCAGTTTAAAGCGGACAAAGAGGATCTTTACTCCTCTGACAAGATGGTAGCTGCTTGCAGTGGACACATGCAGGCTGATTAAAAGAAGCCTGGTGTGAAATGGGATTCTCATATGTGCAGAACACAGCTGCTGTGTCCTCAATTCTGATTGAGCTTAACAACCAACAGACTGATATCCACCCCAGGTAGCAATCTGTCTTCACTTATTTTGTTTTACATGAGAGACACGATGATAGAAGCAAGACTTCTTCTTTTTTTTTAGCCATACAATGCAAATGTTTCTTTACTTCCTAACAGCATAAAACAAGGATTTCCGTCATCCTCTGTGAGCAAGCGCTCGTGTATAACCTTCATGTTCACAGTTCCTTTTCTAATCCACTCTGCCTCTTTATTTTTTATCACACGTATGCTAAACAGTCTTGTAGCAAGAAACATAATCCTGTACTGTAGACACTAAGGCAGCCCTAATTTATAAAGTTTTACTTTAAAAAATGTATTCTGTTATGTTTTTGACTCATTGATGCCTAATGATGCAAAGATGCAACTCCAAAATTACCTTGATTTATTTAGCATCTACTTGAAAGTAAAAACATAATAGATTTTTTAAAGCTGGAAATACATTCAGGGGTTGAGGGTTTATATATACATATTGTATAGTTAAATATACTTGTATATTAATTCTTGTATATTTGTATTTCTCTAATTCTTGTGTTTATTTAATAGAAGGAAGTCCTTGGCCCGCCCATGGCAGTTGCTGATCACAAACTTGAGATTTTTCAAGCAAAGTGTTTTTACCTGCTTACCCAACACGATTTGAATAAATTAGAAACACATTTTTTAATCTGACATTTCTGAAGTTACTACATACGTCCTCCAACCTGAGAAAAAGGCTTTTTTTTCCCAATTCTTTAACTGCATCTTTTATTTATTTCAGTTATTATAAGTCCAGTTCTTCTATCTGAAATATCTGAAGCTTCAAAAGATGTTCCCCTTGTTCAGTTTCTTTTCAAATGCTTCACCAGTGTTTAATGGCTGAATAAGTACCAAAAACAAAAAAAAGATAAAAAAGAATGGTTGAAGAAAGGTGAAAGACATGAGTGTGTTCTTGCGATGGCTTCGTTCCCCCAGCTGTGCTCCCAGAGTGTAAATGAGAAACCACTTTGTCTGTAATAGTACATTTTATGTACTGGATGTGAGCTTCCAGACCCAGATTTTTTTTTTTTTAATTACACGACTTTACTTCAGTCTTTATGGAGCACATAATAAAAAATCATAAATCTAGTCTAAGGCAGGTAATGTCTGAAATAAAAATCAAATCTAAAACGTAACGACAAGCAAAAGGAATAAAAGAGAAAAATCAAGTTAACACACTTTGTGTGTTTGGGTCCTTCAACATGTTTGAGGAAATTTCGAATGAAAAAAGAAGCATATTTCTTATCAGACAGACCACTTACAGGAAAAAACAACAACAACAACAAAAAAAGCTGTAGAACACTGTTCTTGCTTGTGTTAAATTATGGGAAGTAACATTTTCATTAACATGCTTTTGATTAATCATTCATTGGGCTATAAAATGTAACAGTTTTATAGTATTTAAACAGCTGTGATGCCATTCCAAAAATATAGTTTATTAAAAGTAAAAAAGCAAAACATTGAAAGGATTTTAATTAAGTTACTATATGATTTAATTTTCTTTTATAAAATATAAATCAGAGCAAAACATCTGAAATTGTTTACTGATGATATTATTATATAAAAAAACAGAAACATGAAAATGTGAAAAAGTCAGTTTTTCTTGTTTGTAACAAAATACAAGTTTAAGAATTGATTATTTTGTCTAAAACTGTGAAGATTGTCCTGCAGGTACTGAATTCTTTCACTTTGGTTATGATATTTTTGTGTAGAATTATAGTAGTTAACAATGATGGAGCTTTAGAAAACACAGAAAATAAATAAAATGTTCAACTGTATAAACTTAAGTCCATCATCACTATTTGAAATAAGCTTTTTTCACTTTTAAGGCTGTACTTTTTCTGTCTTATGCTTTTATTGAGACATTCATTGTTTTCGGTTGAGAAAAAACAAGAATATGATTTATTTTTATCTCTTAGCTTATATGAAATCTCTTGTTTTGGAGTTTTGAAAATTGCATGCTGGGATAACACTAAAATGAGAAATGTTATTGGTTGTTAGACATGAAAAACAGACAAATAGAAGTGATTTATTTAAGTAAACATTAAACACAATCAAGTAGATGACATTGAAGCTGGATTCTAGAGCTTTTCTCTGTTTCTGTTAATGTTTATTTCTGATCTGATGTTATCTGTTTCACTTTCATCAACACTTCTGGTGCGTCTGTCACATCTTCACACACACAAAAAAAACCAAAACACATTAAGTATGACTCCATTTGGTGCATTTGTAGTTTGTTTTTATCAAGATCTTTAACCCTCTTGACTTTGATAGTTCTGCTGTTTCAACCCATTCACTAAATTCAACATAAAAAAAGAAAATGACCTTAACCCACACTGGCACAGACATACTAATAATCCACAGTGGGCTGTGCGACCTTTTGTGATCATGTTATTTGTCGATTCTGATACATTTTCTGATGTTCACTCTGGGGTATAACAAAATCACAGACTGTCACAGTCAGGTTGATGCATTCATAATCAGATCTGCACGCACGTGCGTACACGCACACGTTTACACAAGCAGGTGTCTCTGTGAGGCAGTCAGATCAGACACAGCCAGTGTCTCATGATTGAATCCATGTCCCAGTGGTGGAGAAGCTCTCAGAGCTGCTCTTCATCCTCACAGACACTCTTGACATCAGCTGCTCTCTTCCCCTGCCTCTGCAGAATGTCTAATTTATCAGACATGTAGCGATAGCTCTCCACACAGAATGGGAAGCAGCACATCCTCACGCACAAACGGACACACGGCGGCTGATGATAAGGTGCTGGAGCATTATCCAGGTTGATGAGCAGATTTGCATAACCACTCGTTCATTTCCTGTTTGCCCGTGAGGGCTTGATCATATTGTGTCACTTTTAAAATTATAATTTCCTTGATGGAGCATTAAAACATGGAATAAAGTACAGGTGCTGGTAAAAACCTAATGATGTAATATTCATTAAAAGAATAAAAATGTTTTATATATATATATATAATTGTTGTTGTATAATGCATTTTTAGAAAACTTCTCACTCAAGAAAAAGCTAAAAGATTAACAAATCCTCCATCTTCTTTATTTACATGTGGATTATTTACCGTATGTGCGACTCTAGCTCAGATTTCTGTCTGTAAATCAGAGATTATAATTTCAAGTAAAACTCCTTTTCAGCAATCTTTCTATCTCTTCGGGTCGGTCAACATCTGAAAGTCTGATTGCAAACATGTTTGTTTACTTTGACAGGTTATCCTTTCTAACAAACACAGTCCTTTACAAACAAACTCAGCAGCACCGCCTGTCTTTTTTTGACCCACTCCTCACTATTCCTCTGGTTTACATGAATATCAGCTTGGTGCTTCTTGATTTACATTTGACTTTAGGGAATTTTTTCATGGCTCATTAAAAATGATTTGAAGTGTTTCTCTATTTTCCGTAGTAAAACATGGATTTGCTGAAAAAAATATAAAAAAAAAGAAAACTTTTCTCTCAGAGGCAAGAGTATCTTCAGGATTTTCCATGTTAGCACTTAAATAAAACACCAAGAATCACTATCATTGTGTTAAAATGTTGAAAAAATTAGAAATTAAATTGACTTTGGCTCTAGTAGTACTTTAAATGCCCTTTAAAGGATTAAACTCCTAATTCCTAAGAAATAAAACAAGTTTCTTCATTTGTGTGCATTTGTCTTTGCAAACAGTCGTGTGTTCCTACCTTGCTGCATGGCATAATCCAGTAGGCAATAGCCAGAAAGGGCAGGCCTACTGTAACCCCCAGCACTGTCCAGCATTTCACACCAAAGGACTGCTGCCTCAGGCCTGGCAGGTTCTCGTACCAGATAGTGAGCAGCTGCTGCTGGCAGTTGGGATGAGAGACAAACTGAAAAAGAGATAGGGCCCAAAAATGAAGCATGTTGGAATACTGGGAGAAAAGTGGACCCAGAAAATCAACAAGATTAAATATGTTAAAGGAACACTTATCTATTTTACTACTTATTCAAAATATTTTTTTCCTGGTAATATATCAACATTTGTATGTTATTATTCATACTAATTGAAACTATACACAATACACACAAGATATTAATGCAGTATGTTGAATTTTATAAAATATACAACACATTCAGTTTCTGAAACTCTAAATAACCCCAGTTTTTAGGTATATTTGGACATAAAATAGTAGATTTTCAAGACTACATCTGAATTTTGACAGAGCAGTAACATGAAAACAAACAATAAAAAGACAAATACTATGATGAAAAAATATAATTAATTTTTAGTTTGTTAACGTACTATTGAATCTTTAAATATAAATATCTATGAAAAAAGCTTCACAGAAAAAGCAGATATAGTGATTTTAGTTTATCTCTACAAAACCTGTTGATTTTTTTTTTTATGAAAAGCAGTTTTGTGTAGTTTATCATATTTTGAATAACCACACTTTATAACTGTTATAATGACTAAACATGGGTAATAATAAAAAAATCATCTGTGTCATAATGTAAAACTGAAAGAGATTATAATAAAGGTTTTAAAAGTCATCCTATTTGGCTGAGATTTCAGGTTTTATCAAATTATTTTATAACATTCACAAATAACTTTTAAAAAGTGTTCATAGATGCCATTTGGCTTTCTCTTTAAAATAGAAATAAGTGCCCACAGGCAGGTTGGGGAGTCAATTTAATATTGAGTGTTGGAGTGTGGGCTGTGAATCAGAGTGACTGAATATTTACATTCATTTCTGATATTTTTCTAAGGAATTGAGTGATTTATGAAGCCTGCAAAGGTCTGGAGGGAAAAAAGGAAGACATACTTTATGAAAACCTGAGGGTAAAGACTTGAGGACAGTCAATAATCTCCTCAGAGTTTTTGTTGGTCAATAAACTGTAAACATCTCAAGTAAGACTCCACTTTCCAACCATTTTGACCCTTAGTATTATTTTTTTTATGCAAAACAGACCTATACTCTTAAATGTACTCAAACATTGAACAGTTATCTACTGAGTTTCTATGAACATTTTAGTTGTTGTTACCTTAGTTTTATGATATCCAACAAATTATTATTAATTTTTAGAATTAGACTAATACGGATCAAATAGATTCTTTACTGGTTCACTGCCTCCCACTGTGGCACAAATGTACACATGGTTGTTCCTGAAAATGGCATGTTGGGGATCACGCTATGATGTTTGCTACAAGAGTCTCAAAAATGGGGGCAAAGGATATGAATTGACATTCAGAAAGCACTTTTATCTCATTGGAGATTAGCTCGTTTCCAGACGCCTGTGAGGAGTCGACTCGGGGTCTTCTGAGGCCACACGCATGGAAACACACTGATATTTTTATGAAGCTGTTGGGGCCATAACAGTTTCAAATAAATTCATTGAGCATAATAATGAGTTAGGAATTTTTGAGGGAAGGATTTATTTATATCCTGTTTTTTTTTCTTCTAATTTTCTGCATACACATTTGTGCTTGAATCTTTAATGTTTCTAGTTTATAATCATCAAGTTCAGAGGGTCTCTGATCAGCATTAGGGGTTGAGAGTTCAGAGAGGGGGGGCAAGTAGAAAAATTAAGATTTTTATAGTAACTGGAAATATTCCTTCAGTCTTTTTGTTCTCGATTAATTCCTATTCGTTGCCAGCTATGAAAATAAAAGCACAATTCACAGATTCTAGTCTCTATAATGAACTTGCTTTGATTTTAACTGCACAACAAATTGTAATAACATGCGACTTTAGACACTTAAAATGTACATTTAGCCCTAAAGAAAAAAAATAAAATTACAATTTCCACCCATGAAAATGAGCTGTGAAGAAGTCTGCCCAGAAAAAAAAAACAAAAAAACATGACTGCTTCATGCAGGATGTGAACTGTTGTGAGGCAACGATACAAACTGTGCAACCTGGTCACAAGTATTTCTAATATATTTACTAATCCCGCCGAGACTTGTAAAATCTAATCCTTGACTAAAAGACATAATGAGGGAATGGAAATAATAAACAATATTCATATAGATCCATTTTCCTACTGACATAAAATGTCAAAGCTCGTTTTTGGTTTGAACCATGCTGAGGCTTAAGAATCCCTTATCTGCAGCTGCATGCTGTTAGCTTGTTAGCGGTGCCTGGTTGGGGCTGGCATATGGCCACATTCATGCACTCAAACGTAGAAAATCTGGTTCTGCTTTCATCATGACCAATTCAAGATTTCCTTCAAGACCTTTGACTAGCTTTTTATGCCTGCCAACAAAAAAAAAATAAACATGCTTTAGCTTGTTCAGACTTTTTTCAGGTCTTTCTATATCAACCTTGCTGATAGTGCATTTGGGATGATTTCTCACAAAGTATATGGTTTCCTTTACTCCCACAGAAAAGTAAAGGCCTGTGTTGCAGATTTTTTTTGTGTCAAAGTTGCACTCCTTAAAACTTAAGTTCAAACTTTGAAAACCAGAAAAGGGATGACAATGTGGATTTCCGCCACTAGGGGGAGCAAAGGAAAAGCAAGACTGTCAAGACAAGAGATCAAGAAATGAACGTGATGAAGGCCAAACCACGCCCAGTTTCAGAAGAGAAAGGGTCATTAACTCCAAATTATTAAGTTCACAAATGTTTGCAAATTTAATTGAGTTTAATTTTCCATTGATTTGCACATTTATATTTTAGGTAGAGTGTAGGTCCCTCTTGAGTTTACTCAATGTCAGATGTAAAATAATCAGTCGTATTAAAATTGAATTAACTTATTATTAGTAGTAGTAGTAAAATGCATTTTATTTTAAATCAGTTGGCCTCTGTGGCAGTGTAATAATAAGTAATTAGACTAGTATATTGGCTGAGGCATTTTTTTTCCAACTGAGAAAAAAACAAAGTGAACCCAAAACAAAAACAAGAGATCAGACTGCGGCCCCTGAACCAAAATGAGGTTGACACCCCTGTTGTAGAGGAAGTTAAACTCATGAACTACAAGCAGCAGATTGAAAAGTTTGGTTATCAAGCAGGATCTGAAGGATCTGAGCCAGGCTTTTCTGATGAAGTTCTGCCTGGCTGTGGAACAGGTGGATTCTGCAGTTACCCTTATTCTGACTTGGTGCATTTTGTGTGACCTGTAGCCTTCCAGAATCAAATCAAATCAAACTTTATTTATAAAAAAGTGCTGAAAAGGTTGAAACCAAATAAATAAAATGTAAATAAATACACGAAAATACAAGAAAATACACAAAATAGACAAAATATAAAAATGTTGCATAATAGAAATTAATACAAAAATACATAAATAGATAGGTAGATTGAATACTAAATAGTCTCCCTCCAGTCAACACCAATAGAGGGGCAAAAACTACACTAAAGAAATCCACAACCTGAAAGAACATGACTGAAGATTCTACCCTCTTCCCAGACATACCTGTCTACCCACAGTGGATGCTTGAATTTGGTGTATTCCCAAAAAATAGCTGCAGAGACAAGCTTGCTTATTAAAAAGACACCCCTTCTCTGTCCAAAATTCAAACTAGCAATAATTATGTTTCTTCTTTGAGTTAAATGGAAACTTTAAAAGCTGTCAAATGTTTTGATGCATTCTAGACACATGTATTTGGCTTGGAAATGGGCTATTTTCATATTTGATAGGGGAATCGGCTCCAGCATGCGCCTCTGGTACACCTGTGCATCCTTCCACCCACCACTACCTCAGCTCAAAATTTAATTGGTGTGTTTCTGTGGACAGACCAGCTGAGGCACAGTAATGGCTCTCTAACTGATCAAACTTTGACCAGACAGCCATCCATACGCCATCAGGCCAGCAACTGACTGGAAACCATTTATTGAGCAAAGTGTATTTGTGCAATGATAAATGAAATGCTGCCTCTTGGTTTTGAAATGCTATTCTTACTGGATTTACAAAAAGCTCTGGGTAGTTATTTTAAATGATGAAACATTCATAACTTCTTACTTACCTCCTTAGAACCAGCTTATTAATTTGTCCTCTGAAGTTGCATTTTAATATATTTTTAGCTTCTCGTGCATTAGCATACAGCCACCTTGCAACTGCTAGTTGTTGTTTATGCTGTCAGTAACACGGAGGCTGCAAAACCTCATTACAACTTGATAAGAAAGAAATCTTTGAAGTACCTTTTAATGATAAGCAGTTCTGGAGCAAAACTTATCCACAAGTGTTACTTAATGATGTGCTACACTTTTTTTGAGTTATGCAATCTCTATGAACCTGATGTCTGTGTTTGGATGGTAATTGTCATTTTAGTGAGACTACGTTTTTTATCCCCCCAGGAAGTCGATTTAGGAGTTAAGAAAGTCATTTTATTATAATTTATTCCACTTTTTAATAAAAGGCTACACCAAAAGGCACTCCCACATCTGTGGCATGGTAAAAAGTGACGCATAAATCTTTGAATCGTGTCTCTGTATCGTATATTATAACTTGATGTGTAGCCTCTACCTCTGTTTTTGGATCTGTCATTGCTTTGTAACTTTGTAACATTTTATTTCCTTAAAATATGATTGCTTACGTATTTAGCAATCAATTCCTGCAACATGAACATAATTAAAGGGTCACCATAAATCACAGTGGCCTAGTAATTGGAAGTATTTTCACTGGCAATGTTAGAACAATATTCCTAATTATTATTTTTATCTTTATTGATTGTCTGGTAATATCTAATCACGATGCAATTAAAATTTTCAGTTCCTTGTTAAATGGTTTCCAAATTGCTTATCTAGATGGCTGATTATTTATATTCAAATATATACAGTATGTTCTTGCCATATGTGTTCTTAAATGAAATTATAGTTTGACTCAATAAAAGGCTGTGTAGAGTCTTTAAAATTACAGATTTTTTTCTGGTGCAAAGCTTTTGGAAGCATTACAGAACCACCACAAAACATGATGAAAATAAAACTGATCTGATTGGAAAAAGGAAATTAAGTCTGTGATATGTTTTTAACATAAAAAATGAAGGGTGTTGGAGTTAATTGGAACCAGAATTATTTGTTCCTGTAAATGCAGCAAAATGTATCCCTCTTCTCCTTGCTGTATATTAAAAGATTAATACTATTAATGAAATAAAAAAACAGTAAAAGGAAATAATAGTGAGGTAATAGTGTAAGATACATAGTTTAATCATAATAGTATAATAACTGCAATAAATTGAGCTTGTGGAGTTTGAACTGTCCACAAAAATGACCACAAAAAATCCCTTTTTTTAATGTTGAGGTTCTTTTGGTGACCTTATCCTAAAATGTTTTGCTCTTTTACGTTACAACCTATTACTTAAAGTGAATTCATAAACCTAAAATAAGAATAAACGCTTTAATTTACTCAAAAAAATAGCTTCTGTGGATTTTTCTTACCTTTTTGACTTCGTACTTGATGGCGAGTTTGACGCGGCTGAGGCAGGGCCGGTTGTAAGGGCTGGGTGGGCACTGATCCACATCGCCGTTCAATATGGCCTCAACCTCCTCCGTGTCCCGACAAAGGTCCAACACACCCACTACAAAGTCTTTACACTGCATGGACAGCTTACGGTAGTCGTTCTGTATGGGAAAAAAAACAATAAAATTAATTTAAAATGTTGGCTTGATGTTCCAAACTTGACAGATCAATTCCTCCGTCAATATGCTGTCAAAGCATGGTTTAAACTGTAAAACATTTTTCTTTTGAATATCAAAAATAATCAAAACACCATTTTATAAATATAAAATCACATATTAACGTGAATTTGGATAAAAACTAACAACTTTAAGTAAAATGTGTTAATATTTAAAAAATGCAAAGAATATTTAATAAATGAGACTATGAGGTCATAAATTCAGGCAAACATCAGAAGACTGTGTGATTTTATTACATTCACACATCAGACCCAGGCAGCTAATCCGTACACACATGAATTCACTTCTCCCAGCTTCTATCAAAGGTCTCTTTGTCTCTCTTTTCTCCACAACAATTTAAATAGAGGTTTCACATGTTTCTGTAAAGCGTGCTTCTCATTAGGCTTTCCTCACCACACTTTTTCAAAGCCAACTATTTCACTCATTTCCCTTTGACAACTCGTCTTCTGCAGCGATTTCTGTTATCTGTGAGTAAAAATATGGGGGTCTTCTCTGCCTCCTGTGCACCTGTGGCATTCATTGAAATTGTCTCCGCATTTTCATGGCTTAGTTTGAGATTTTTTTTTAACTCTAAACTGCATCCCAATATTTTGAATTAAATACTAAAAATCATGACAAACAAAGATGTTCCAATCACAGATTCACTACAGGGTTAATTTAAACATTTAAACTGAAATGAAGGAAAATCAACAAGTTAAAATACATTTTGCTCAGACATCTGTGATGCTCTATGATAAGAAAATCCAATATGATTGCAAAGGTTGACAGCTTTTGTCTCGGGAGACGAGACCAAGGATGAGATTGGAGGACTGAAATTGAACAGTGGAGTAAGAATGGTTTCATGTGAGTGAGTTCAGATGGACAAGTCAGTGGTGGGAGTTGAATAGAAAGGTTATGCCACTACACTTCAGTAGATACCCACCAAAAAAAAAGCCAAAACTTCCCAATACCGTCTTCTTTTATGAAAAAGAATAGACACATCTTAGAGTATTTTCCATCCAAATAGCATTTGCAGGTTTTATGCTTGTATTTCCTGAGGCACTTGTGTAGAAATTGATGTGTTGTCTTAAAAAGTCAAGATAAATGTTGGGTTTTCAGGCAGGTTCTGGCGCCTGCAGCATCACATGTTCACCAAATATGCAACTTGGAACAAGACTCATTACAGTTTTGTCAGATGTTTTGCCAAAGGGGAGGAACAATGTTTACTAGCAGGGGATTGTGCGCATATTTTGTTGCTGTTGTTGAACAAATGCACACAAAACCACTCATTTAGGGTTTTTTTTTTTGCACACAGGTGTCACACTAACATTCAATCAATTGTATGTCAGCAAAGCTGAAAGCAGTGACCTTTTAGAGATAAAGCTTGTGAGCTCAGGTGTTGTGCTCATGGCAAAACACTGATCCAGATAGGGTCCAGAAATCAAGCTTTCTTTCTGAATGTGTAAACATGTTCAGTATTTTACAAATGTATTTATTTTTAATATCACCTTCTGCTTTATTTAAACATCCAATACGAGTAGATCTATTTAGAAGCACCTTCCTATATTTCTGTCTGCACAAAAATCAGTCCCACAGCTCCTCTCTAACAAGATGGGGGAACACGGGGTTAAAAATGCAGCATTCATAACCCAGCTCAGAAAAAAAAAACACTAAAAGACCTCTATGGTGGGGATAAGATCAGTTTGAGAAAGTTGGAAGTACATGTGGATTTCAAAAAACAAGACAAATGGTGGTGAGTACTTGAAGGAGCAGCAAGAACATGTCTGGGCCCCAAAAAAGTTATGCAGAAAATGAAGAAATTTCATGTCTTTGCACTGTCATTTAGAACATAACAAAGAAAAAATGTCTTATTGTTCCTGAAACTCCATTTTTGTTATTTTAGTAGTCAATGCTGGGGAAAATCATCCGCTACTGAAAAGTGAAAATGAACCTCTGTGTAAAACATTAACACCACATGCATGAACACACAGCAACAGAAATGGAAAATTCAAATGTTTCTTGAAGTGAAAAGACTCATTTTCATCACTTGTCCGCTCTGTCTTGGATGCGGCGGCTCTGCAGTTTAGGTGTACGCTGTGATGGAGATTGCATCCTCGTGTCCTTGAGGTGCTAAGGAAGCTGATCGCACTGACTGATTACATTATCTAAACAGATTTGGAGCACCTGAGACCAGGGAGCTATCAGACACTGCATTTTTCTGACTCTAAAATGGCTCCTTAGGCTTTTCTTTCATTTTCATTGCACCATAATACATTTAGCATTACTGATTCATGACAGTAAATAGAGCCCTGAGTTTACATATAATTTAGTTTAGACAAAGTTATATTGATGTGACTGCAAGCTCTCTTGATTTTGTTTTTATTAAAACACATTAATGCACCTTACACATTACACTTTAAAAGTTTAGGATTATTTAAAACATGTCTTCTTTTTGAAAGAAAAGCACAATTTTTTTCAATGAAGATGACTTAAAATATTCAGAAATACACTTTTTGCATTAATAATGTGATAAATTTTATCAATAGTTATGATGTCATCAATGTTATCATATTAAAATAACTATTCTGGCTGCAAATGTCTGTTTTTGATACATTATTTACATAGGTAACTAAGTACATTTCCAGCAATCACCATTCCAGTCTTCTAATGTTATAATTGTGTCTGAAGGCCAACAGATGATTAGAAACGGTTGATTAAGCTCTCAAAATGTCCACAAAAAACAGAACTTTCATGTAAAACTCAACTGTCTATTGTTGTTCTTATAGAAATGAAGGGTATTCCATGTGAGAAATTGCTGAAACTGAATATTTCTTTCACAAGAGTGTATTGCTCTTCTTTAGAGAACAGCACAAACAGGCTTTAACTGGAAGTAGGAGGCCCCACCGGATAACTGAGCAAGAAATCAAGTACATTAGACTATATAGAGGCTAATGTACGTATAGATGGCTCATAAGTCCTCAACTGACATCTTCACAAAATAGCATCCTCAAAATGCCTGTGCCAACATCTACAACAAAGAGGTTAGATAAGTGTTACTTAAAATTCAAATCATTTTTTATTTTATTTTTTTACATGAAACATCAGTAATTAAATTAATGAAAGTAACAAAATAGTAGATCTGACAAGTGTGTTTTTTTACTTTTAATGATATCCATAACTAAACAAGGATAAAATGGTGATTCATTTTAAATAAAGAACAATCTAAAGACAGTTGATACATTTTCTATAAGTCGTCAGTCATTGTATAGAAGAGAATGCAAGCTTTTTGTGTATCAAATGCTATAAGTTGATTTATTGAGACATTAGGCTTACATACTTGGAAGGATTCATTTGCAGGAATCTCTTTTGAGGCGATTTTTTTCTTAGTTTTTTTTGCATAAACTCATCAAACTACTGCTTGATGCACAGAGTAAACATTATTTGAATAACAAGCAAAAGTGAAGAAGGACAAGGAGAGCAATAATGAGAAGGGACAGGAAGGTGATAATGAGATGGAAATGAGACAGATAAGTTACTTCATGACCCCAGCCCCTCAGGAGAGCCCCCCCTCATTAATTTGTTGGGAGACAGGACAAAGATGACGAGTGAAACGGCTGAACTTCAAACATAAAGGTGGAAGATGTGTGTATAAGGGGAATAGATTAATAAACCAAGCGTTAGAGGAAGGTATTAAGTAAAACAAGGTTAAAAAATGTGCATAAACAAGTAAAAATACAATAACAGAGTAAAAGTGTGATACATTCGGATAGCGTGACCTACCAAGAATATTTGAAAGGATTCTATTGGAACTGAGGTGTTTTAGTAGCCTACTGTTTTCTTTGGTAAACATCAGAGTTTTCGGTGACTCTAAATCAAACCTTTGTGTATCATAGTGGTGTGTATAAACAAAAACCAGAATCCCCATCAGAGGAAGTCACTTTTCTTTTGGAGATTTTCTGTGGTTGTGTGTGTTTTCCACACCTGTCAACATCACATTTAGAGTTTTAGCCTGTTTGCTTTGTCATTAGTGCGATAAACCTCAACAGCTTCATACATATCAAGCCTTTTGACAACTGTGATTAGTTGTGCAATAAGGACAGCTTTTAATTTGGCGGGATGGGGTAGAGGCGTCAACAGACATAATGAATCACTCAAAACATTCAGTGACAAGAGCCCCAACACGAGCAGAATAATGAAGAAAAACTGAACGTAGACAGAATTAACTATCCATCCATCCATCTTCTTGGCCGCTTCCTCCCTTTTGGGGTCGCGGGGGTGCCGGAGCCTATCCCGGCTACTGATGGGCGAAGGCGGGGTACACCCTGGACAGGTCGCCAGTCCGTCGCAGGGCCTCAATCACACACACATTCACTCTCACATTCACACCTAGGGGCAATTTAGAGTCACCAATTAACCTATGAAGCATGTTTTTGGACGGTGGGAGGAAGCTGGAGTCCCCGGTGAAAACCCACGCATGCACGGGGAGAACATGCAAACTCCACACAGAAAGGTCCCAGCCGGGAGTCGAACCGGGGCCTTCTCGCTGTGAGGCGAGAGCGCTAACCACTGCACCACCGTGCAGCCCAGAATTAACTATATTCCTCTAATATAAAGAATAATACTCAGTAACTACCAGCACGACGACCCGACAACCTACTGTTGGAATTTGTTATGCTACTCATTATAGTCAAATTAGTTTTGTTAAGCTTTCTTTGCTGTTTTTCCCCTCTGTCATTCTTGTTTGAATCTGTACACGTACTGGAAAGGAGGACCCTCTCATTTCAAGAGGTTTTATCCTCTCATTTTTTTATTTAATTGTCAAATAAATAAATATTAGGAATTAAGCTTTGAATTGTTTTTCTTTGAGATAAAACTAAAAAGTATCGAGAATTTTTTAAAGTACCTTGTTTTTGACATATTTAATGTTCGATAAAATGTTTTCTAACAAATCTGGCAATCTGTTTGCTGACTGTTAAAAAGTAGATTTTATTCTCATTTTTGCTGACTGATGTTGCCAAACAAAGAGATTTTCTTTAAGAAAAGCTGAGTTTTAATATAGCCAACCAGTTTAATGGAGAGATCTTATAAAATAAATATTCAATTCTGTTATTTTAATACTGTAGTAATAAACAGATCACATAAGTGGTTTAAGTCTTTATGATCTGGAAATAAGTTTTACAAATTTCAGCATCAACATGTTTCTATTAAATCTGATGTAAATTCTTTAAAAAAGATAAGTATGTTTTTGTTTCAGTTAAAAAGACACATTTAAGTTTGTCTTATTTAGAACAAAATCATATATTTTTTGTATAAAATAAGCTAAATTATTTCTCAACAAAATTTTATATAATTAGATTCATACCAGAGTAAAATAAAGGATTTCTGATTCTAGAAAAAGGTATTAATTCTGTATGAAAGACATGCAGAGGCCTCCTCACCTTAAACTCCGTCTCTATGTTGGCCAGCCTTGCCAGTTCATTGCTGAGTTCCAGTGCTGTGAGTACGGGGTCCTCACTGCTGAGGGACAGGTATGCTGCACTGGCTAAGCCTTTATACGCATTCATCCTGGAGCGCGAGTGACTGAATGAGTCTTTCTTCTGCTTGTCCACGCATTCTAAACATTTGCAGAAATAGTCATGGGGCCTCTCTATGCGGGCCCCCTTTGTCAAAAGTATGTGAACGATTTCGTACTCCTGGCAGTGAGCTGCCAAAATGATGGGCGTGACGTCATGCGAGAAGCGTGTTCCATCCTCGTCGTAGGCGTAGAAGTCATCATCCCGCATCTCCTGCTCCAGAGGGCTCAGCGCCAGTCGGATGCCCCCGCCGAAAGCCGGATGAGCCAGGATGGCCTCCACGATTCGAACATAACCTTTGGAAATGGCCAAAAGAAGGCCGTCCCCAATCCTGGCCAAACCGTCCTTCTTGAGCAGCAGCTCCGTCACCTCCAGGTGCTCATTCCCCACTGCCAGCTGCAAAGCATTCTGGCCCATGTAGTCCACGCAGTTGAAGTTCAGTGTTTTGGACTCTTCCAGCATTTTGCGCACCACAGGAATGTTCCCGTACTCCGCAGCATCCATGAAGCGCTCCTCCTCTGCAGTGAGGGGGGAGCCACGCTCATTGAACATATAGGCTGGTCCCCGTACTGCCTGGCGACGCCCCTTCTCCCTGAGCGTGGTGTGACGGCGATTCATGGCTTCCACCCTGGAGGCAGAAATGAAGACTTTACACATGGGAAATGAGGGGGAAACACTAACATTTAAGGATGCTGCAGCAGGACATTAACACCACAAGAACGGATGATGTAATTAAGATTTCAGGGAGGGGAATGAGTAGAAGGCCAGAGATGCTAGTCTAATTTACATCAATCTCACTATGATGAAATGCAAAAATAATCGTCATTTCTCTTCCAGTCTGTGGGCAAAGGCCGGTCAAGCACAATCAGCAGCACTTAACAAAGACTTTGACCTGACAGAGTGCACTCCAACAATGATAGAAATATCTCCAACCAGAGCAGTGAATCACCCCTGGGGTCAAAGGTGACAGCCATGGACAGCTCCAGCTGCAACACTGAGATGAAGTTGTCAACTCAATTGGTTCTGGAACGACAAACTGGCGTTGATATTCACTGATGGACTAACCAGCGGAAAACGAAATTGTCTTCAACATCTCACACTTTTTAATTAGTTTTTTTTAAGAGAGGCATCACAGGTTTTTGAACAAACATGCTTTATACGTAAACAACAAAAAACGTCAGCTTTATTAACTTATCACAAGCTTATATAGGCATTCCTGTGGAATTTATGATGTAAAAAAAAAAAAACAAGCAAAATGATTTGTAGTTACTTCTAAATCTTTTTTGGTTGCCTTTTACGTGTGTGTGGCTGATGAGGCATGAACACAGAAAGCTGTTTGTTGTAGAAATCTTCCTTCTGGGTGCTTTGAGGATGGGAATAATCTTACACCCTCACCGTTTGAGCAGGGTATGAATCTAATAACTCAACATTTGTGTGTGTGTGTGTGTCCACTTAAACGATATGGACAATAAGGCTTTTGATTTCTAATTTACAAAAATCAGCAAAGAATTCCTCTCTAGAAAAAAAAAAAGTTTTTTCTTCCATTTTATCGTCTTCACATGCACAGTTTATGGCTGTGCATGCAAAGTATGAGTGCACACATTCTCCCCAAACAGGTGCACTACAAACTCTTTGATGGCTTTTATTAGCTTGCTGCTGTTGTTGACAGTTTCTGAGAGAGCTCATTTGTGCCATTAATCCCCTATAAAACACTGAGATTAGGAGTTGGGTAATTTCTCTCAGTCTCAACACAAATCCCTTCTCCGACAAGCTTTACTGAAAGGTATTTGGACAATTCCCTAACGACATAGGAGAAGTATGGCTGCTGACCCATTTAGATAGCCTTTTAGAAAGGTAATGAATCACTCTTCTTCTGTTGTCTTCTCCATCCATCACCACTGTTTTGATCTGAAATGCATGATGCTGCTCTCTCTGTGTCTGAATGGGAAGCCATAACTGGTTTCCCTTTTCTACAAACAGGACATTCATCTGTTTCCTCCCAGGAAAAGCAGCTGCCACAAAATACAAGCCACTTTGATTACTTTTATAGTAAAAGTTCGTGTGTCTGGGATTCGATGTCCAACAGGACAGCTGGGTGATGTTGAAAAGCTTTTGTTTCTCATTCTGAAGCGTGGCTGCCCTCTGCTCATCACAGATGGTATAAACACACACGTTTGATCCCAAATACGGTTCGTTGGCTAGTATGGATTTTGAAATTCAAATTTCACACAAAAATGAGTCTGATGATGATTTAGTGCTGAAGAGAAACCTCTCAAAGGTGGAACATTTGTATGCGAGTAGTATTTCCAGTCCCACCTGTTGAGCCCTACATCGATCAAAGCAAATATAGTTGATCTTTTATATTATAGCTACAAATGTGTTCATTTCCAAAGAACTTACTTACAGATGTAAAACCACACACATTTTCCCTTTGGGTTCAAGGCAAAGAATTGATCTTTTTCACCTGAAGGTAAAATCGAGTCTCTGCTGCAATTTCATATTCAAGGCTCTGGACTCGAGGCGTCACTTTAAATCACTGCATTAGTTTAAAAGAAGCTGAGGAGAGACAACCCGGCCAGCTTTTGGAATCTGTAGTTACAGTCGATGCACAACGGGTCATCCGTGATTTAAACGTTTTTCACTGTAATTTATTCAGCTGGTCTTTTTTCAAAGAAATATTCTTAGATATTCCTTGTGTAGTTGCTTTTGCAGAAAGTTGCCTAACCTAAACAAAAGTGCCTCAAAGTAGATAAAAAAGGTGTTTGGAACTAAAAGACAGCCTTAAAATAATGTGAACTTTGTAATCTGAACAAACATGTAACATTGTTGAGCCACAACAACATTATTTATACCTAAATTTAACAAAATGTGTGTTGCCATTTTAAAAGACTACTGGTGACATGAAATTATTCTGGATTTTGGAAAGTGGATTTTTTATGCAAACCCCAATTTTTGAGACATTTTTCTCCTGTTGTTCTATTCGGTAAGTACCAATTTCTGAGGTAATTCCTCCTACCATCAATATAAATGTCAGGAAAGTGAAAATAAGATTACGCAACTTTACTATTACTGATTCCAGGAGATTATAAGAGCAGAAAAGGGTGATTTTTTTTTTTTTTTTTTTACTGGAAGATTAGTGTAGAAATAGCAAACTTAGAATAATACTTTCATCATAGAGTATTTAGACTTTGAGAGAACATTTGGAAAGCTGTTTTACATTTTAATGTCAAATAAAGACTTTCTTTTTAACATAAATTAGAAATATGATTAAATACAAAGATAATCTGAAACAAAATTAATTTTGCCAAAATTCTCGAAGGAAAACATCTGGAGTTTAGAGCAGAGTTGCTCAATGCTGCACCTCGACTGTACACTGAAACACATTTGTTTTAAAGTCTGAGAACATCTCCATTCATTTGGCATGAAAGGTTACTGAATGGTTGGACGGGTGTGTAAATTAAATTAGGTCCTTAACCACTAACTGTAACCAAACTGAATGCCTGTGGTATGAGTAAATCTGGATTAATGAGCTATGATGAGAGGGTCCTTCATCAGAGTCATTAAAAAAAGCAAACGAGGGAAATGTTCTTTGGGATATGGCAGCCCTTCTAGACTGTTCCAGGACACACAGCAGCTGCTCTGTAAACAGCTGGAAAGCACACTTCCTAAAATACTTGGTTTCTTTTGCCGTTATTACTCCACTGGGATTTTCAATGTCAGATTTCCGTCATTAACCTGATTGTGTAATCAACTCTTGACTCTTCAAAATGCACTAAGCTGATCTCCAATCAGCCATAATCAGTGTTATGGATCAGTCACTTCAGGTCACTTACAGTTCAGCTGGAACAGAGCAAGGAAAGAAAATGAACATTGGAAATGGAAAACGTGGAAATCAGGGAGGCTGTAGGGGGTCTTTCAGCCTGAACGTCCATCTTGCGAATACTCAGTATCGCACCCACGTACACAGACACTCCAAAGCAGCAAGCCGCCTTTCAGTTTTCAGATCAAAAGTAAATTTCTCACCGTAATCTAGAACTAATGAAAAACAGGCGTGTGCCCCCCTCTTAGGACACAGGCTCAAGTGAGAGCACACAGACGTCTTTTTCCATGACAGAGCCTTTTACGCTGAACACTGGTGTATCAAAGAGGCAGAACAGGCGAGATCAAAGACTCGACACGAGGCCTGCCATCCTCAACTTCTGATAGTCATGCTTATAAGCCCGCAGTAATGAATATTCATTAAATGTCATTGCGTATGCCCATCTGAGGGTCTGTGGATGTTATACAATGGACACTGTACATTATGGATGCAGAGAAACTATTTCCTCCTGCTCAATGAGTCATTTTCTTCAGTTCAGCTGATCTTAGACATAGATTTTATCATATTTTAAGGTAAAAAAAAAACATTTTTGTGACTTTTTGTCTGGTCACTCCTCCACTAAACCCAAAACAGAGGTTCTATCAACACAAGTGTAGGATCTGATGGAAAAACAAGCAGGTCTTCCATCTCAATTGCATATTCATTGTGTGCACAACACATATTCATTAGGGATGAACCACTTCAACCGAATCAGCTTACCTCTATAAATGGGATTGGGAAATCCCAGGTACTTGAGGGGATACATGGTTCAAGATAACAGCACAGTTCAATTCCATTGATATTAACGTGCAGGGAACTTGAATTATTCATCCACCTCCAACAAAGGCGCGCAAATCTTTTCAGTTATCCGGATGCAATCCATTAAAACCCTGACAAACCGTGGCTTCCTGTGTGTCACAGCCTGCAGGATTGGCGCAGGGAAAAGCCTGTTCACCTAAACTAACCTCTACCTGTTGGAATGACAGTAGGCTTGAATCATCAGGGCTCTTTTGTGCTTCAACTAGATTTTACAGATATGTGGAGTGGGCACAAAACTACTGGCTGGTAAAAAGACAGAACTCACGATTGTCGTGTTTCGGAGTTGAACTCGGTGTCTATGAGCTCAGTGGAGCAGTGGTTCCCGTAGTCCTGCAGTTCCGGCGCCTGCTGGAGTCTCTGTCCGCGGTGCTGAAGGCGCTCGGAGCTCTCGGCGCCTCGTCCTCTCCATTTGGGAACGGGGACATCATAGTGATCAAATCCCACATCTCTCCGTGAATCCGGCCGAAGCGGAGAGCCGGCGCCCGCCGTGCTCTGACGGAACTTTGGAGATGTGAAGCGCGTGGAAACCCCGAGCTCCAGGTTCTCCGGAGACAGGTGCAGGCACTCTGAGGAGGCGAGATAAGGCGGGTCCGTGTCCCCCAACAGCGGAGAGGCGGAGGAGAAGAGGTCCAAGGGCCGCGGAGAAGAAGGAGATCCTCGGGGGAAAATCACTGACAGTGGCGGAGAGGGGGACTCCGAGAGATGCGCCCTCTCGCCGCCGTCGCTTTCCTCTCCCTCGTCACACATTTGGAGAGTTCGGGAGCACCATAAACTTCCAGAGATTCCTGCTAGCAGACAGACATTTGTCGGTGTTCGTCAAAGTTTTCTCTGCACAAGTTTCTTTTGAGCCGCGCTGCAGAGACAACCAGACCTCTACCCTCACTCAAGGGAGCGCGCGCGCCAATTAGAGCGCACGAGCAGTGCGCGCGCGGGCGCGCAAAAGAGCCAACCTTCTCCAATTGAAAGGAAAGGAGCAGCTGGCAGCTCTACAAATCAGTTCATTTCATCCTTTCATAAATATATTACATTTTATAATAAAAACTGAGCTTAGGATTTAGATTTAGAACGAGGAAATACTGATTATGATCTCTCTATTTAATTTTAGAACTAAATGTCCACCTTTAATTAAGTTCAAATAGAAAGACATTTAAAAATCTCAAAGGTGAAATGACATCAATGAACATCAAAATAACAAATTAGTTTGTGGATTTTAAAGGGAGTACATTCTTTTGTTCTGAGATTTACGCACAGATTTCACATCTCTCACAGGTACAGACTAACCCGATTAGGGTTTTCCCTCATTGGGTGTGAGTTTGTGTGTGCGTGTGTCCTTAGACTCTGATTAGAAGGCGGAGAATCATTAGTCACGATGGAGACTTCCTGCTCTCCCACACAGACAATAACCAGAACTGACGCAGCCCTTTGATCCATTATTGGATTTACGCACAAAATGCATCCATATATATTAAAAAAAAAAAAAAACACGCACACACAGTCATGCACGCATGTCCCATAAATCTTTTGTGTTACTGATTATGAGAGAACATTATTCTTTAGAATGCGTAATAATGTCCACATTATCAAAATCACTTAACATTGGAACATTGATTTTCTACTTTAGATTAGAAATAATCTCTACAGCTTGAAATCAATCAGTCCAATACTTAGCAAAAAGTAAATATACTTTAGATATTTCCTGTGCAACTTAAGGAAGTGACATTTTTTAATTATCTCCCATTATGTCTATATAACATAAAATTGTAAAGATCACCAAAGCTGATACTTGACCATGAATAGTATATGTGTGTTCACGCTTTGAACGCCAATGAAACTTTTATAATGTCCGTCAGAAGAAAAACAAAATCAAATATATAAATAAAAGTTTAAATGGTTTAAACATTGTTGTTGCTGAAAGCTATCTGTTAATCTGCATATTTTAAAATTGACAGGGATTTAAGAATTAAATTAAATAATGTTTGATGTAAAAACATTTGACCAGCTCAACTACAGAGCAAATAATTATCAGATTTAAAGCAAATAAGTGAAAGAACGGTTAAGTTAAAGTTAAAACCAGGCTAAAACGGTGGTTAAGATAAAAAGTTAAAACATCAGCAGAAATTATTGGGAGGTCAATGATCAGCTTGTGTGTTTATATGATGTCATGCTACAAAAAAAATACATTTTAAGATACATTCTTGTTTCTATTATTGTTTGGGTTTAAGATTAAAATGTATTGATAGGAAAATGCAAAATAGACAGAAAACATACATGAAACATTCCTTTGATTCTCCTTGCAGATACACAACCATGACATTTCCATCTCAGCTTGATTCATTTTGCATTTGGGTTGTAGATAATGTTGCACCGACAAAGACGATAGCAAGTTGTCATACATTTGACTTTCAGGCAATAAAATATTTTTTTTCCAAACATTTCCACATTTAGGTTTAACTACATTAAGAATATGCTAACAAAGCTTACGCTTGGAATTAGATTAAAAATGAAATAAATAATTCCCGAAATAAAAGCAAACAGTTACATTTCAAAATTAAGTAGCAGATTAAGCATATGATCTTTGCTCCTTATAGTGGAGCAGCTTAGTGTCATTTTTAGCCAGAATCGTTAATTGATGATACAAGCATGAAATTTGGTACAGTTATAGTCTCTGGATCTGGTTACAGGAGAAAAGTGCTAGCCACACAAAAATCCAATATGGCCGTCATTTTTTTCAAGATGGCCGCCATGGCAGTAAAGTTGGCAGAATATCATAAAAATAGTTTATTTGATGATGTTTTCAATGTTTTTTTGCCTCGAAAATGGACTGCTAATGCCAGGGTGGCAGTGAGGATGAGCTCTTTCTGCCTAAAACATGCCAGTTAATATCCCTGTAATGTTTAGCAATAAAAACCTCATTTCACCTGATGAAGTACTCACATTTTTTCAATGTAACTCATTACACCAACAACCTTTGGTGGCCATCTTGGAAAATGGCCGTCATTTTGGAATTTAAAGTGGCTAGCACTTTTTTCTTAAAATTTGGTGTCTTATAAGTACTTCAGCCAAATTTCATGCTTGTATCATAAAATGAAAGATTTTTTGAGTTAGCTGCTCCACTATTAAGTTAGAATTCTCCTACATGCTTCTGAAATTTCACTTTTCTTCTTTTCCTTTATTCTTTTTTAAAGAAAAGGTGTTTGGCTAAAAACAGTGTAAGGTCTTTATGCAAAGGGGAAGAGCAGTTTTGACTAAATGCATGAAAGAGTTAGCACAAGCAGATCCTTTCAGTTTACAGATCATCACAATTTTATGGAGAACTTCTGTCTGCTGATTATAAATTAGCATTTATTTTTTTAGTTTTTTAACATTTTCAATGAAAAAAATTTGAGTTCCATTTGGAATCTCATTTAATCAAGATTTATGTTTTTTTTTTCTTCTTTTTTTGGTCTTAAAAATGACTTTAGCCACCTTTATGATGTGGGTTCTGCTTCTCGTTTGTACTGCTTTTTTCTCTTACCATCTGTGTCATCCCCATCTTGGTGCATCAGGTGGGAAACAAAGCAGATGCACCTCTCAAGCTGCTCAGTCAGTCCGCTCTGTCGGATCCTTGTCAGGAGCTTTCCTCATTTTTGTGACAGCAGATAGAAGAAGTGCCGGTTTCACGACTCCAGCTTTCACTCATTCTGTGGAAAACACCGACGTACAGAACAGGGCTTTCATACTCCAGCTGTACACTTGACAGGTGTTTGCCTTTACAAGCCTTTAGCATCCAGACAGAAAGTGTGTCAGAGAAAGCTGAGGGTCTGTAAAGTCTCGGCTGTTTGTGCAGCTGGAGGGAAAATGTTTGCAACCCAGCTATTTCGCAAATGACCGTGCCTTTCAGGATAGTAAATGTCCTACTGCAGAGAAAAGACCAAACATTGGATTCTCCAGATGATGTCTGGCACAGTTTGTCAATAAATCTGCAACAAAAATGATTTTCCAAATCACATGTTTGACTTCAAGTAGCAAAACAAACAAATTCTCAACTTTTTATTGCATTGGTCTTTAATGGAATACCAGAACTTGCAGGCAAGTATGGTAGATGGATACATGTTTTTATTTTTCAAATAAACAGCATAAAATTAAATTGATACTTAAAAAAGAATTGCTGATGATCAAAAATGAATGGAGCCATGTGTAATATCACTGGTTCCAGTAAAGATTCAAACATCTACGTGTTAATTTAACCAAAGCAGCATGACGGCGATGCAATAAATGCTTTTGCTTCTTGGCTTTAATTAAGGCAACTTGTCGTGACAGGCAGAATTGAGATATTTACCCATTCCCTGCTAAAATAAAAAAAATAATTAATAAAATAAGCATTAAAAAGCTCAGACTTAACCCCTTGACTTCTAAATTAATTTCTTGAAAGATGCTAAATGAAGGTACAATGATTTGATGCATTTTTGAATCAATGGGCATCAAGGGGTTAACTCAGTCTGAGGTGTTTTTGTTTAAGTTGATGATATTTAGTGATTTCTTTGCATTTGTTGGATATTTATTACACTTTTTTTGTCTACTGATGTTTTCATAAAACAAAACTAAATTTTCTAATTTAATCTATTTTTCTATTTGTGATCTAAGATAAAGCGTCAAAAAATGTTTTTCCAGAAATAATTGTAGGCAGGACCTCAGTCAAATGAGACAGTGGATTATTTTACATTGGATCAACCGTGTTTCCCTCACATTGGAGACTTATACACTCTCCAGAGAGTTATCTTGCAAATCTCCCAAAGTATTTCCTCACCAACAGAGTCTTTTCAAATGGAGTGAATATAAGAATAGAGATGAAACATTATTCCTTTCGGAGTAGGTGCAGGACATTGGAATATCTTACTAAAGAAGTAAACACGCCCTCTGTTCCTCATACAATTACTTCCTTAATGTTGCCGCAACTTAATTGTTTCATCATTGTAGTTATGATAGCTTAGCATAAAATATATTGGTGAAAAGATGAAATATTTCTTTTTCAATGTGATGCTCTTAAAATTCTGTTCATTTCGTTTGGCTGCCTGTATTCTCTATGAATCTCTGTCTGCTTGACTGAGTTAAGATAAGCAAGTGTTACTTTTGACAAGTGCTGCTTCAAAAATATCCTGCTTTCCTTTCATAAAAGATTGTCGAGAATGTCTTTTTTTTTCTATGACTTTTGAGATAAGAAAGGAAGCACAGAAGCTTCATTCTAACACGATATGAAGAATTTGTTCAACTCTTTTGATGATTTCCACTTTTTCCATCAGGATGGAAAAACTCAGCAAATAAAAAAAGCTATTTGATGAAGCTTGTCTTTGTCCTAAAATAGCTTTTCCTCACCAAAATGATAAAGCCTTTATATAAAGCTTCTTTTATTCATGACAAAGTAGTTTAATAGAAATTTTTTTCACATCACAGCTTGATTTTATTATGACAGAGCGCAAAGTAAAAAAGTGGTCTAGCAGCAATTTAGTGGAAAAAACGGACAAAAGGAGAAGTCTCAGAAATGGATTTGTGAGTACTAAATATTGAATAAAAGGCCAGAGCATGTGGAAAAAAAAATATATTTTAGTTTTGTAGGAGCATGTTTTAGTTTTTTTCATATAGATACTTTGTCCATTGTAGGTGATGGAACCAAAAGAGCAGCAAATGTTACAAGAAGGAAAAAAAGTATTTTAAATAGGAAATTCTTTGAGAAGTAAAGATGCACAAAAGGAAGAATCAATAACGACATCGGCTTTTGTTTAACACACCAGCCGATTTCATCTGAGCCTGAAGACACTGAACCTGCTTCCATGAGCCTGTAGTGATAATTACAGTCCTGCTGTGGTTCATGTATATCTTAAGTCGAGGTGACAGCTCATTGCTGCATTTCTGCTGAGCACAGAAAACTCACAATCTGTAAACCAGTGAACAGTGGTGACATTATGAATGTCACGTACCCAAATTCTACTGCTTTCTACTGGACTGTGCTGAAATGTACAGAACAATGGAAGCAGAAGATGCTACTTTTCTCTAAACAAACTAGCTAACTTTTACAATTAAGTTATTTTGGGTTTTTGTTCTTTTTTTTTTTCACTGGGAAAATTTTGACCAATTTTATGTGAGAGGATCCAAAATATGAAAGATTGTCTGAGAATAGACTTTCACAGCTCACTACAGCTATAAACCCTCAGAAATACTTGAACAACTCTACCATTACTTCATTAATAACACTGATTGCAAAAAGACAGCAGAGGGGATCGGGATATATACACCACTTTGTGGAAAGACAAACAAAAGGACAAACAAGCTGATCATTACGTTCACTGCTTCTGAAAAGATGCTGAATGACAAGAACTTTTGATTGATTTGTATGAATTTAAATTATTTGCTAAGTATTATCTGTCTCTAAAAAAAGTATTGTACTTGTAGTGGGAGATTTGTGTGTCTGTAAAATGATTTTGTGCTTGTAGAAAAAAAAATGTCTGTAAAAAGGCTTTGTCTGTGTGTAAAACGTCAGACGTTTTTTATTTTTTTACAAGTACAAAATCTTTTTACAGACACACAAATCTCTTATGACAAGTACTTTTTTTTTTTTACAGATTTTGAATACTTTAGCAACAAATCTAGCTTTTAAGATTTGATCTCAAGAACAAATGAAACTGTACAAGCTGTACAAAACATCACGAATCACAAATATTTGTGTTTTTTATGTTTGCAATATAATGTTCAATACATAAACACATCTTTAGTGAAGAATGTAGTTCTGTCTTTTAGTAAACCTTAAAAGACAGCACAATCCGAGCATGTGACACAAAAAATGGAATACAAAGACAAAAAAGGTGAATCTGTGGTGAGGATGGTTCCAACACATTCCATGCTTACTAAACAAGACATACATATACATATATATATATACTTTTTATGTCAAAGTGACTTTAGGTTGACTTTCTTGTCCTTGAGGGAATAAATTAACAGAAGCCAAAACACCATAGTAAAAAGCTGAAAAGAAAAACAGATTTATGTGGCCAGAAATGCAATTTACTGTTATCTAAATCCAATTAAATATTTATGGTAATGGTCTAAACCTGCCATTACTAAAGGGATTGCATTAAAATTAGTAAGCTTGAATGCTCTGATGAGTGGCAGAAGGTAAAACGCTATAAGAATCCACAATATTAGAACAAAGAAACAAAAACTACACAGTTTCTGAAACAGATGTGTGTAAAAATAGCCTATATTTATACAACTACATAATCAGAGTTTTATGCAGGAGGATACTTTGGCACTCTGATTGGCATGTTGTCTCAGACCCCATCGATCGGTCAATGTAAAGTGGGGAATGCAGTTTCATTTGAAAAAGCAGAGAAGTGGAACCTGTCATCAATTATCCCCACCAGTGACCTGCAGCAGTCTGTGGCTCTGAGGCGGCTCTCCTCCAGCCTGAGGGCCAGAAATCACAGCGGTGTGTTATGGAGAAAGAAGCAAAAAAAAAAAACCAGATGAGTAAATAAAACAGGCTAAACTTGAATAAGCATTTGGTGACATCTATTTTAATGATAATCTAAATCACAAAAAGTAATTTAAAAACACACCAGCCACACCTTTAAACACTCGACAAATAAATAAAAGGTTGAAAATGTACTGCAGTTCTTTTGGGATGCTTTCCACATTTATCTCAGAAAAGCAATAAACAACATATAGACATAAATTCCTGGAGAAGATTCAGAGTTAGATGTATGACTATACCATAAAAAATAAAAAGCTTTCTACGCTCAAACTTTTTTTTTTATTTTTTTTTTTTACTGAATTTAAAGCCTGTTGTCAATCAAAAAAAAAAAAAAAAAAACTCTGTTTACAGTCTATGAAGCACACCCAAGTGATTTACCTGGGCTTCTTAAGTGACCCTCAATAATGTTCCTCCTCTCATTATTCAATTTTCCTCCAAACATCCCACCTCCAGCAACAAGCTGATTCTCTTTGAACTCTAAATAACTCCACACCTCCAGCACTGCGCTGAACCCTGAATAGCCTTAAGTGTGTGTTGTTACACACCCGATTTCTTCGCCAAAACCCTTCATCTCAGTCTCACTTTGACAGCCATGGGAAATCCATGCTGCAAATTGAAAAAGGTCCTTAGAGAATGGAGTGGCACTCTATAGATTTCTCTTTTCACGCTGCAGAATGGGGAGGGGGCAGTGAACAGCGTCCTGATGAGAGTGAAAACATGTCAAACAAAAAGAGATAGGATTTGAATCTCTTTAATGACAAAAAACACAAGAGTTGATAGAACAAATAATAGGAGAGTGAACCTCTAATACTCAAAAAGAGCAGAACAAGACATAACTCTGGTTAACAAGAGAGACCAAAGGTCTGGACTGTCCCACTTTGATTCCTGTCTTTTTGAAGATTGTTAGAACTTTCTTTTATTACACATTAGACTGAAGTATGATCAGTTCCAGTCTGGCTGTAGTTGTCAGACTAATGGCCTACAGAAGCCTGCATGCTTGTTCTGAACAGAGAAAAATAATCACACACTTTCTGCCACTAGATATGTTTGATCATCAGTCAGTCTAGACTTTAGAGAGAAGCTGGGATCATGCCGTCGTTTCCTTTGGGGAACTTATAAAGTTTTTAGTTTAAAACTGTTTATATGACTATGACTCCCACTCATGAAAAGAGAGCAGAGATTTGATTTAAAAAATTTCTCACAACCTTGTGAGATTTTATCTGTTAGCGTTTTTTTCCAAACTTGTAATTTCCACCTTTTTCTGGTCATAGTTTTTCTTTTTTACTGTTTTAGTTAAACAGTCTAATAATTGCTGCGTCTAGTATAGATGCCATAAAATGTAAACACTATCTTTCTTTTTGCTGAACTGTTTGAAGCAAAAGAGAAACTTTCTGGCTTAAAATTTGAGAAAATTCGCTTCACAAAATGTGTTTGAGCAACATTTAAAATAATAAATGCTAGAATAATTTGTCATGAATGAAAACGTTTGGCTGTAAGTTGCATTAAACATCTTACTGTAATTAGAAGGTGCTTTATTACTCACGTCAGCGTTGTCATAAAACGTGGCTCAGCAGCTTTTTTAAGGGATGTCTGCATGGCTGGGTGTGAACACCACAACAACATTCATCCTGGTGCTCCTCATTCAGACTGACGTGGAGTTATTTACTAACTAACCAGTGAGCAAATCCATTTCATCAGCTTCATTAGTCATGCATCATTACTTGATCAAGGCTCAAAAGTCATCCAGTGGATGTGTAATTAAATCCATCAAATTAATGTTACACTTGAAGGATGTGTAGAGACACATTGTGGCTTCAGCGCTCTGAAAACGGCATCAAATGACACAAACGTTACATATAATTTAAAAGAAAATGAATGAGGAATCAATGATTAAGAGCTGTTGGTCCAGTTATATGACCCCAAACTACCTTACAGTGACGGTAAAATGAAATTAATATCCGATTCATGTCAGGCATCTTTGTGGATTCCACGTTGCCCCAACTAATGATCGCCCGAGGCTTTTAACTGAGGAGCAAACAGATAGTCTTTGTAATGAAATATACATACAAACTCTGATACTATGCAGCACTCTGGCTAATTAGATTAGAAAGAAACTTCTGTGAGCTGCAGGTCCAACAGAAGTTCTCCATGCCTGACCAGAGACTTAGTTAATTATCTGGGAGTCTTTTGAACAACTGGTCTGCTCACTCCCAGAGTTTAACCACCCCAAACTCGTATAAAGCCATAAATTAGACATGTATGCTTTTAATAAATTTGCACCACTGCAAATGACACTCAATGAGCAGCATTCACGCGAGGAAGTCTTGCTATGCATCAGCCGGTTGGTGTCTGTCTCATCAATTTTTCCTTTAATAATTGATATTTTTTTTCCATAACAGCTCATTTATTTTCTACAGTAGTTTCCAGTCAGGAAAGCTTAAGAAAAGTGATAAATTATTTTTTAGAACTGATCAAAATTTAGTTTTTAAGGCTAACAAAGCATATATACATAGTAAATGAGCAGGTCATCAGGTTTGTGTTGAAATAGTTGCAAGTTTCATACATATCATCTATAAATTCCACAGGCATAATTATCCACAAAGCTGCAATTCTTGACTAACACTGTCTGCTGCTAAACACCACTGATGACTGATATTAGCTGCTCGCTGCTCTCTTTGCAACTGTATATCAAAGCAGCTTTAATAACGCACCCATGGCGATGGAAACTAAGGAGCAGTTTGATTTACAGCCCCTACTAAGAATGTTTAATCACTTTGGCGGAACCATAATTAGCTTTCTTTTTCTCTGGTCAAGTTTTAAAGACAAGTTTTAAAAGTACAACAAAGAAAAAATTGGAAATGTGGAAAACTGCAAAGAAAACAAAAGAAAAGGTGCAACCTGAAGAAGTGGAGAAGCCGTTTGAGTGTCATTGTAGCTCTATTCAACAAAACAGTCTACAGCTGGATGAAATTAAAACACTCCATGGTTTAAAAGGAAGCAGCAACTGTTCAGACAGGAAATTCTGACTCATTTGACCCCAAAATGTTTAACTACAACACCAGATTGTGTTCATTAAGTCTTTTTGTCAGCTGTCTGAGTGATTTCAGAAGGTTTTAGCAGAAAGTCCCAGCCAAGTCTTAAGGTTCATTGATAAAATAGAGTCACATATTTATATTACAGTACTTTAAATCAACCAGTGGGGACCCATTAATAGTCTTGGTGAACTGCACCTGTGCTCATCTGGAAGGAAAGTGGAAAGGAGGCAACATCTAATATAAAAATCTGTCAACACAATAACCATGAAGCAATCATAAAGTTGCAACACTTGCGATACTTTTCTTTGCTATTGACATGACAAAGCAAAGAAAATAAGTCCTAAGAGGACTTTTTTTTCTTCCTCATTAAAGCAATGTTCATTGATATTCAAAGTCAGTCATGCAAGTCAGTAGTATAACTCAGGTTTGGATCCAAGTGCACCTTTCAAAGTAAACTCACTGTGGTGCCTATTGCAATAGCTGGCACGATTATACTGAATGCTCACAAGGAGGCTCGATCAAGCCGGGAGGCTCGTTTTTTAATGTTTCACAGTTCAGTATTCATTGGGATCTTCTTTTCCCCTCAAAACCTGGCCTGTATTCAGAAACAGATGTACAAATGGTGCTCACTCTTATCATCTTTCAATCTATTTTAAAGGGGCCGTACAATGATTTTGTTAAGTATTTCAGAGTGAACTACTGTATACCCATATATATGATCATATATTACCTTTGAAACACTAAAAAAAAACAATTATTTATGAGATATTAATCATTTTTTGTGATTTTTTTTTCTTACCTGGAAGTTAAACAACTCGATTCCTAAGGCTCCACCTACCGCTGCGTGTTCCTCCTGCATTTCATGACGTCATCCTAGAGTAGGCCCTTAGTAGGCCCAGCCATCGCCACACTGGTTCACAACACAAATACATTCGGCGTCTTCCTGTCTTTCCAAAATAAAATTCTGATTTTCAAAGTAAAGCCAGGAATACTAATAATTTTAAACAACAAAATGTTCACCCTTATTTGGTGGGTTACAAAAGACCAATAAAATGACCAAAGTTTTTTTGCCACATCAACACCAGACCAACTTTTACACCACCCTAATAAGTTGAGTGTGAGAGAAAACCAACTGGTCCAGACCAAACACCTGTGTTCCAAATGTTTCCTTTAAAAAGCTAATTTTTAAGACATATTAAGCACATTTTCCCTTTAAAGAATAAATAAAATAGCCTTGTCATTTGCTTACAAAAATGAAATTTCGCACATGGGACTTTTTGGGTCTCAAATACATAATACACAAACATATGAAAATAAATATTTCCAAAATGTATAACTATAACTGTCTGTGTTTCTTGAAATGAATGGGATGAGAGTCAGAAAGTGGAGAAGGCAAAGCAGCAGTCTTCACAGCTCGAGAGGTTGACAGCAGCTTGGATTGTGTACATGTGTCATTTTATCAGCACAGTATGACAGTTCAAGAAAAAAAAAAAAAAAAACCCTGGGGTTTGAGACAGTAAAAGCACAGGATCAACACGGAGCGTGTCTGTTGTGTTTTACCAGAGTCAACAGTTTCTCATAAAACACCAACATTGTTTGCTCTGCTGACTCGCTGCTCAGCTGAAGATCCTGCTCATTAAGCAGCACTGTGTGTTCATGGTGCAGCAGTGGAGCGTGAGGCACACTCACTCACACCAACTGCTTCTGTCAGCTTAAAGACCGTCTTTTCTTAAAATAAATAACAATGACGATAATCATAAGGATGGAGATCAGAATGAGGGCAATTCCATTATTCAGAACCTAAAATATCTGTGATCATAGATGTTGTAGATTCAAAGTTCTGGTGTTGTGGTTATCTAAATACTATTCCTAAATAAACTGGGACCACAAAAGTATTGAAAGTATCTGACATAGTGTCATGAGAAAAAAAACAAAAAAGAGATTAAACCTTATACTTCTAGTTCTTTTAGTCAATTGTGTGCATTTTCTCTCAAGATCAAAATGAGAATGTTGATTTTTTTTTCAGGTATTTGAGTTTAGGAGCTAAGCAGAACAAAGGGTGAATCACTGGTTTCCCCAAAAACAAGTTCAAGTACTTTAGATCTGTCATACGTCTAACTTCTTGTCTTTTTTAAGGCCTCCTCAACACATTCTTTAAAGTCCCCCTATGACATTTTTTAATAAAAAATCAAAAACATTCCCAGTAGTGTTTTAATTATGATTATGACGTTTTTAACCCAACCGCCACAATCTAAATGTCTCAAAAAGCCATTTTCATCACAGTGTGATTTACATCAATTTAAAAGGAGAAATACTCGGAGATACAAAAACAAAATTATTTATATACATTTGTTCTCTTTCATAAGAAAAAAGCCACATATAAATGTTAAAAACTCAAAAAACAGGATTTTAATTGGATGGGGACTTTAAGATGTTTTCACCCATCTGTACGTTTGATTCATGTGTCTAATAGTGCCTCAGTTTAAATATGAATTTTACTGGAGTGCAAATGTTGGGAACATTTCTTACCATGTGCGAACACCAAACTAACTACATTTTCAATTTAAATCCAAACTACCTGTTCAACCATTGGTATCATGCTGGACTCTGATTGTAACGCTTGGTTGTGAGTACACACTCTTTGGTATTCTCTCTATCTAGTACATGTAGTACACCTTGTTTTTTGTCCTCCTCTTTTCTGTTTCAGGTCAGAGCTCACCATAAAAGTCAGCTTTGGATAGATGATCCTCTCTCATCCGTCATGCACATCCATGACCATTTTAGTTGACTTGATTCAGGTTTTGACATTTGAGCAGCTACTCTTAAAATCAAAAATTTTCACATAGCTAATAATTTTTCATTTTGATACATAGAAGATGTAATTGTGCCAGTTTTCTTCTAAATCTGTGGTTTTGATTTCATTAGACCTCAAATTTGCATTCATGTTATTTAGTGACGAGCTTCAAATTTTACCCAATTATTGGTTTCAGAAAATTGTTGAGTTGGATGGAATGAACTCCAATCACTGTGCCCATCTCATGTCAGGCTTTTGACATTTATAACCCTACAGGTGACGAGATCATCTGCCCAGGATATAAATGACTATGGGCTAAAGGCAGGGAGCTTTAACGAGTGTAGTTTGTGTAAGTTTTGAGTTTTTCAGGTGTGACAAAATGCTGGAAGAGAGAAGAAGCAGGCAAAACTAATGTGCAGTTCTAACAGCTGAAGGCACATACTGTGATCTATGGGACTATTTTGGTGAAAGGAAAGCCATAAATTGGGAGGTTTGAAAAAGAGATTTAACAATAATACTGTGGGATTGTTGGAGAAGAGCTCAAAGTCACGAAGCACAGAAAAAGCTAGAGTTCATGCCTACAAAATAAAGGGTAATATAAAGAAATTAAAGATTTTGACAAACAATTTCAATTCCACATACCGTTTCTCTCCTTTCTATCATCCCTCATTTTCTTTGCAAAACCTGCAACTTCTAAGAGATTAAAAATATTAATCTTCTTAAGTCTGCTTTCTCTATCACTTTGCCTTGATGGCAGTTTTCCCTCAGCAACAAAAGGATTCCATAACACACTCTTAGTGATTTAGTTCCAGGCTGCTTGGATGAATTTGGAACCATTAGAGTTGATTTAAATGCATGAAGAAGGCAAAACTAAAATGTCTACAGTTTGATATAGAGGCTGAAAAATGACTAACAAAAAAAGTCTTAAGGAGGATTTCACTTTTTCCTGAGTTTTCCCTCTTTATGTTGCAGTTTTCTACATGACACCTTTCTGATTGGGATGAAATTAACAGAAACGTTCACATGATTACTGAATGTATTTCCTTCAAATATGTCATTTTAGATCTTAAGGGATTCTTAATGTAAGGTTTCATTGTTTGTTTGTTTAAACAGTTTGCTGTATTCTTGGCTGGGATCTTAATTAAAGCTAAATAAATAACACCTATTTTAGTTTGGAAAAATAAAATATAATAATATTTGTACAGGAACTCTTAGAGGTCTTTAGGGTTTTAAAGGAGACATTGGTATAAAAAACCAAAAACAAATGAACAACTTAATCAAAAGTTTGTATCCAGGCTTCAAGTATATTTATTAATTATCAAGCTGTAAAACTGGGGGAGTTTTCTCTCTAAAAGGAAGAAGGGCTTTTTACGCTTTTCACAGAGATCCTGTAACACCCTGTGTGCGTACCATTGAGGTTTCCAACATCACAGTAAGCATGTTCAAACAGAGACATTTTCACATGTCGTATTGATCGACAGAGAAAGCAGTAGCCAAGCAATAATGATTCTAAAGACCGACACTGTAGGACACCCATTTTCTGACCTTTAGTGGTAGGAAAGCGTAATCCCCACATAGTCTGACTGTGAATGAAAACAGAAACAGTCAGGCCATTATTTTAATTATGTTTTTAAATGATTTCAAATGCACTATAACAATTTCTCTAAAGGGCAAACAGCCTCAGAAAGTTTAAATTGAATGAAAATGCAAATTCAGACTCAAACATGCACAAAAACCTAAAAAATATGTATTCAGTTAAAAACATAGCTGCCAAAGAAAAAGCTTAGCACTTTCAGCTATTTTTGTGACATAAAAAATGAAACTTCTCTTGCTTTGTTTTTTTTTTTACATATTTACTCAAGACTTATCTCTTTAAACTTAAATCAGTGTCTCACTTACAACCTCTCATGGGTTTACACTAGACATTTGTTTTTATCTCATCTGTTGTTTTTAAATGTTGAACTGAACTTTATTAATATTACATGGATAAATTCATCAATAAATAAATAAATGAATTCATTAAATTCATGTTGCACTGTGTTCTTGAGTGCCAGAAATAACAAAAGCATGTAATTGCAACTATTGTGGCTCAAATTTGACCATTTTTCAAGGTTAAATAAAGACTATTTCATCTTTGTTGCTCATCTCGTGAGCATCAAACACAGACATAGATCTCGTCGCCAATCTTGGTCTTATTATTGACAGTCCTAACAAATCAAGGATTAAAAAATAATATCCAAAAGCTGCACATTGTTTAAAATAGTTAACATAAAGTTGAAGTTTTGACAAACACGGGGTCTCCAGTAATAGTGACACTCACAGAAGACAAATAGCACAATGAGCAAATGTTGACAGTCTGTTTTGGAAGTTACATTTACAGGGAGTTCTCTATGAAGTTTGAGTACAAAAAAAAAAAAAAACATCAATAAATGTCTCAGAATGATAAAACGAATTTACCTTTTTATGCATAAGCCATTTTTATGCATCCTCTATCCATTCAATTCCAATTTCTTTTAATAAATCATTTAAACAGAGATGTATAACATGAAAAGTTTAATTAAGTTATTCAGCTATACTAAGATAGAAAATGAAACTTTTCCCAGCCTCTTTAGTCCCTTTTGGTTTTGTCTAATGCAAAGACATAAAAAGACGTTATATAAAAGGGACATTTGATATATCTAGTGCTCTGAGGAGACCATTGTAATAATTCAAAGTTGTATAACTAGTCTTAAAGTATTAAGGTCCTGTATTTTAAAGGATGACAGATGTCCATTATCTTTATTGCTTCAGTAAAAGACAAAAGAGGAAGGCTGGTCTGAAAATTACACAATGCTTATCGAGCAGTCATTGATAAGAATCTATGAATTGTTCTCCCAGGAAGAGAGCAGGTTAGAACCTCTACCATGATTTGTTCTTTACATGTATTTATTGAGTCACATGTAAACGTAAACCAAATATACATTTTTTTTTTCTCTTTATACTTTTTATACCTTTTTATATTTACTTTGGTCCCATAAAGGATTTTTAGATAAATTTTCTTTGACAATCCTAAAGATGCACATACTAAAGACATTAAAATAAGTACCATGTTACGTAACACAAATAAATTAAAGGTGAACATTATTCATGCTTACGTTTATGAGCAAATATAGATGTATTATGGATTATAAAAAAATGAAATAAAACTGTCACAAATCAGGTAAAGAGAAACATAAAAAAGATCAAATTAAATTGCATTAGTTAAATGTCATGGATAAGGTCGTTATTATACTATCTACAAAAAACTAACTACATTTATAATACAGAGTCTAAAGACTCTTTTGATTGGCAGAAAATTGGAAACTCAGAAGACTACTCGAAAAAAAGTACTTTTTTTTTTTTTTTTTAATGTGTGTTGTGTTTCACAACAAGTGAGCTATTGTTGGAATTAGATTTTTTTTTCTAAACAGGAAAATTAGAAAAAATGCTTACAATACAGTTCAGTTTAAGAATACATCCTGGAATAAAAACAGATAAATAATTTCAGCAAATGCCTAATTTATTAAAAAATATAAATAAACAAAACTTTTTATTATTTATCATGAATTCTGATTTGAGACATTACTTTCAGAAAAGTATGAATACCTCTCAAAACAGCTATTCTTTGATACATCCAAAGATGTCTGCTGACACAAACACATAGGTTAAAAAACCAAAAAAACAAAAAAAATATCTTGATGGGAGGGACAGTGAGCAACCAACATTTTTGGGTCTTCTTTTTCTTTCAATGTTCTGCTCTCTCAATTTCCGTTCTGCATATTCTCTGCTGGAGCCCAGGTATGTCTGGAGCTCACATAGTACTTTGTCTGACATGAATGAAGTGGATCAATGCTTGAGAAAAAATAGTGAATTTGGCTGGAAGGCAGCTGTCACAACAACACACAAATTTGCATACTCAGACATTATTTAACTTGACTCCGAGTACAGAGATGAGGGAATCTTTCTGACACCCAAGCAAATTACAATCAAGATCCTGCAATGCTAGCTTAGGAGACATACTCAAACCTGTCATGTTAAACTTACATTACGCTGCCAATTTTTAGAAACTACAGAATTAGATTGTGTCGTGAGCTGAACACTGTTCAGATGCTTCCAGCTGCCTGGGGTTCACTCTGAATTGTTAATGCTGTTTCATGTAGCGATTCAGATGTTTAGGGAGAATGGTATTAGGAGAACTGATAAAAGGAAGAAAAAATGTAAAACATAACAGCAAAATATGTGTTCTAAGATCAACGTCTAACAGTTTCAATTGCAATTTCCTAAATAGAATATTATACAACTTTTATTATTTGCTTGTCTGCTTCTTTCTTTATCAATACAAGAAAAAAAGAGAGAAAATTACATGAAGACCAAAAAAAAAAACCAATATAACTACTATGCAGTAACATTGTATTTTTGTCATTAAACAGAAGGGATTTTCAGTATCAGAATCAGTTTTCCTCTCTTCTCCACTTTGAGTAACTTTTTTTCTTTTTCTTGATACAGCATCAACTTGAGTTTCGATCAACAAGTAAACAAATCAATGTTTTCCCTGGAGAAAGACTTATTTGAGAACTGTGTGGGAGTTCCAACACCCAAAAACATGTTAGGTGAAAATGGACCGAAGAAACATTTCCCTGAAGACAAGCACTTTACAAAGTACCAAGCAACAGAAAACACATTAAAAAGTCCAGCCATCAATGGTGGTAAAAAGAGCTCTGTGGAATTAGGTTTACAGCTATTTAAACAAAACTTAGATTGGAAGTCAATTCCAATAAAAAAAATATATATATATTTAAAAAAAAGTTTTTTTTATATTTTCTTTTCAGAAACAATTATTGTCATTGTAACAGTACAAGCACAATACAAAAAAATTGCATGTTTTGTTGATGGGGAGATAGCGGGGAGGCAAGTTACACAAGGGGATCAGCGGTGACAATAAAAAACATACATCTGTACTCTGCTCTAGAAGGTTCAGAATATAGGTGTAGAAAAAAAAGACCCTGCTATACGAGAAAAAGCACAAAACCAGAACATTACACGTGATATGAGCTGTTAGGACAGGGTATGAGGGAGGGAGAGAACCGCCAGTGCACCGCTCCAGGTTATTCTGTAAGAACTGCTTTTACCATCACTCTTTGTTTACTGAACATCAAACTGGAAAAAAAAAACATAGAAATGACAAAAGAAAAGCAGAGAATTAAGCTAGCAACAATCTTTTACTTTGCAATGTGGTTTGCTTTATTAGTTCTTTATTTCTATTATGTCTTTCAAAGTCTGTATTTGTCTGACATTGTTAAAAAATACAAAAATAAAAATAATTAGTTTCGGTAATGTTACTTTTATTAACCATATATTTTTACTATTATAAGATTTGAAACAACATCTATTTAATGTGTGCGTGCTTGAACACAAAGTGAATGCTATATATATATATATATATATATTTGTAAACTACTTTCGTCATCTAGTAAACACAGATACTGTAACATGCTCCTGTTAAAGCTGATATTTTTGGGTCTTGAGTTTCATGAAGATTTTTTTCCGCATTTTTTTTTTTTTTTGATAATTAGCTCATGTTTGAATAGGAGCACATAACAAAATAAAAATACAAAAAAAAAAACACATTTTGGTTTAATTTCATGTGAAGTGTGGCAAACAGTCTGAAAACGACACACCATTTTAACTCATTTTACAGACAATATTGACTTAACATTGGCACCAGCTGAAGCAAATAACAACAAAAAAAATAAAAAAAACCAATAATAATATAATAAAAAATAAAAAAAGTCAAATTACCACTCCTGCTAGTTTTTCATTTATTGAGAAGTTCTTATATCTCCTCACTAACTACACCACATTCTCCAATAAGACTCTTTCTGTGGATTAACATTTTTGGTGCTCTCAATGAGCTTCACTTAATTGATCTGCCCCAGAGTCATGGTAAACATTCACACCTTCCAAACAGCTGACTATTTGAAGAAAGAGACAAACTCTTGGGGTAAATATGTGTTTCTGATCTATGAAAACATATTCTCACATTTATAACTCCTCTGAACCTCTATGAGCAACCACTGCAGCTTAATATGGAATATTTTGGGGTGTGTTGAATGTGTGTGCAAAAGGCTGACTCAAAAAAAAATTGTTTCTGTTGTCTTTCTATTCTACTGTTACATTTATTTTGCTTGTAATAAATGATATTAACTACTTAGAGATCAAAAATCAGCTTTGTGGTATTTGTTATTTTGACACATATCCTACGTTATTAAAAACCTTGCATGGCATGCTAGGCTTTAGAGCGCAGAGTGGTGCGGTAATTGACACTATCGGCTCATAGCAACAGGAGTCTCGTTGGTTTCTCAGCTGGGGCTTTTCTTGTGTGTGGTTGGCATGTTCTCTGTGTCCATGCATGGATCGTCTCTGAGTCCTGCTTAATCTAACAGTCCAAAAACAAATTTCACAGGTCAGCTGGAGATTTGAAAGGTCTTCTTTAGAGTCTGTGAGGCTGTCTGTCACAGATATAACCTGCTTTTGTCTATTTGGATTGGCTCCAACAACTCCTATTATTATTAGAGTTATAAAAGATAAAAAAGCATATATACACAATGAATTAGTGACATCCTTTGGCGTGTTTTTTCATACTATATTGTGCTCTAATACTACTTGGATACAAGTGTCTGTCATTTTTTTTGCATTTGATTTTAATTTTTAAAAATCTACATCCTCTTTTTATTGAATTGATACTGCAGCTTTTCAGATTATTTAAGTATGTTTAAAAAATGTATATAAATGGTAATAATAAGAAGTTTGCAACATTATAGCTACGTTTATTTAATTGTTTACATCTTTTAGATTCCAAAACACAGCATGGAACAAAACATTTGTGATTGGAGCTCAACCAGGTCTTTTTTGTACTATTCTAACGGTCAATCTTAGAAGAGACACAACTCACGGCTTTGCTGCAGAAACCCAAAAACTGCAGGGTTTGAGGGCCTCATTCAATTTCAATAAATTCATTACATAGTTTTTATTTGTAACCCTTTGAAACCTAACCAACTGTACACAAGATCTCCAATATTCAGAGTTTCAAGATGTACTCTAATTTAGAGACGAGGGAGTACAACCTCTTCTGAAAAGTTTAAAGTACTACACTCCTTTTTTGTGCACTTTCTATATTTTCTGTTGTTGTGCTGTTTTCTACACGGAAATAGTACTGAGGAGGACAAATAATAGACACTTTCATAGTCCAGCGAGGACCTGTGATTTTATGCAGGTCATTTTAATAGCAGTGGATGTGCTGACAGAATACAACCAGATAAAGGAATTGTGTTTTTTTTACTGCTTTTCAGTTGCAAACAAAGACAATTAATCCTAAAAAAAAATGATGAGCTTGAGAACTCACGTTGAAGCTTTAGAGACAATGAGAGATTTTCCGTGTTTCACATGACATTTGACTATTGAAAAACTGTTAATTAAAGCTATACAATTATCCTTTATTGTAAGTTTTATTTTTATAACAAGGCTCATACCAGTATTCCAGAAGCATATCCTCTTCTCGTCACAAAGCTGTGTTGGGAGCTCTAATGGCAGCAGTGACAGGATGCAAACAAACAGGCACACGACATTGTGGCGTCATTAGAAACTCGGCAGTGGCAGAACAGCATGCAAGGCTTTAATTATGATTATCGCAGACTTGAGAATATGTTCTCTTTCTTCCTGATTGGAGGGATGTTATCCACTATTGCTACTGTATGGTTTACTTTATCGAGAAAGTCATTTTTTTAAATCTTTTAAAGCATTATGACCAAAGCTGAAATTATTACTGGTGAATTAACACTCTGTTCAATTATTTAGTATTTAGGCCGTCAGATTAAAAAAAAAAAAAAATTCAATTTATGTGTAAATATTTTATTTTTGTAAAATATGGAAAGGATGTTGCTCTGCTTGGACCATAAATCAAACATCAACTATCTTTCTGCTTCTTTCTCTGCAGATAGGAATGAAACCAGAGCATTAGAGAGACATTTCAGTCTTTTTAAAGTGGGACTTTGTTCAGTACATGAGTCGAACTTCGTTCAGACACAGAGCAGGAACAGGCTTCGTTTTGAAGCATTAGACAGGGAAGCTCACATTTCTTGTACCGGCTGATAAAACTGCTCTAAAGTGCAGTCAAGTGTGACTCTTTTTAAAAGGCCAGGACAGGATACCAAACAGATAATGCTCACAAGGAGAGATATCTGAAAATGTTGTTTTCCACACATTTTTTACATTGCCTTTATGACAACAACACCTTGTGGTTGTGAGTTGCAATAATAAATAACAGCACAACAACTGACTGGGGTAACAGCATATTAGGCTAATGCTATCAGGGAGAATTAGACTGAATCTAAAACATTTAAACTCCTAATATCATGAGATAATGATACATTAAACAAAAGGTGTTACACAATGTGCATTCACTTTACAAGAAACTAGGTTTTGAAACTAGAAACTACTATAAAACCTGTGCCTCAACTGTTGTGACAGCCATTGTTGGTTTAATTGGATTTTAGTGTTGCTTATATGGAAGACAACATGCAATTTACCAAAACAATATTTCCCTGATTTGAAAGAGTCACAACTGAAAGGCTCTGAGGAGCAGTGGCGGCTTCACCAATGAGACCTGCAGGCCTCATTTCCTAATCAGCGCAGTGATGAAGATGAATGTGTACCCTCTGTGTGCACGCAGGCTCCAACGTTGGTCTTTAATGAGTCAGAGTACTTGCAAGCACTATCACAATTTAATTATGTAATCGGTCGAAACCATATGTGTTTCAAAAATGTTTTTATGCTGGACACGTAGGGACAAATGTTTGATATTTTGCCGTACTCTCACTTTTATAGTTCAAAGAAGGCTTTTCAAACATGCCTCATTGGAAATAATTCCTTTAAAAAATGAAAATAATACAAATTAAAGAATCTGAAGGCGTTACAAGTACATTTTCTCATGCACTCCACAGATCAGTTTACCTGCTGCAGCAGTAAAATCCAATACAAATGTATTTGACTTTGATTTTAGCTGAACTAACATGTTTACTTGGGGTGAGAACATTTACTATTTGTCTGAGACATCTGTGGGAGTGTCACATGAGACTTCACAAATGCGGAAAACACACATTACAAACACAGTTGTGCTTTTACTTTCTTTCAGCTAATACTGCGGCTGTAAGCGGGTTTTTTTTTTTTTTATCAAGAACAAAAGAGAGGACACAACTGCAGCATTAATAAGACACTGCATGAGCCATGACTGCATCCAATAAATCCTGGAAGTGTGTTTCTATAAGAAGCATGTGAACCTTATCAACTTCCTGTAAGAACATATATATACTACTAATTAAAGGATGACTCATTGAGCACAATAAATACAATTAGCGCACAGGAAAACAGACGCTGCCACTAAAATGTCTAACGAGTTCTTCATACAACTGATGTGTCTCAAAATAAGACTTAATGAATGAATAAATAGATAGAAGCTAATCTGACAGCAGCTTTAAACTCCTGCAGACAAAAATTACACAGCATGTGTGCATGCTAAGAAAAATGCGCACGCATAATGAATTAATGACTTGTAAGGGCTCAAAACCCCTGCTGAAGGAAAATAACGACTTATTAATTTGCTAGAAGGCTTCACAATGACTTAGTGATTGTTCATTGCAGATATTATCACAGCCAGTTTAAAAAAAAACAAGTGCAAAGACTTAAAAAAAGAGAGCACAAACATGAGGGTACATCAGGGATGGAGTTGACTATAACGTTTTAAAAACAAGATTCATGGTGTGGCTGAGTATCCTCATTACATGAAATAAAACTAAAGAAAACGCTTTTTTTAGACTTTGTTGCAAAAGGAAATCCGTTTCAGATAAGTGTTGTACAACTGTGAAATAAGAATGTTTTTTTTCCTTCATTGCCCTGATCACAGCACCTTGCAAACTTCTCTGTAAAGACACATAAAATTAGATTAAGTGGGGGTCAGTTTTTATAAAGGATGACAACCTCAGTGTCTCACACTACCTGTTCCATTGGCAAGCTAATAGCAAAGGCCCTTAAATAAACTAATAACATGGAAAAGTGTGTTTATTTACATAATTCCATTCAAAAAGTTAACTGAATTGTATTGAAGGATTTATTTGTACATTTTTACATAAATTGGGGTTCCATTTTATAAAACCCATAAAAACAGAATTTCCAGAAATTAGGATAATGTGGAGAAATCTGCCTAAATCCTGCAGGAAATCATGTTTTTAAACTGAGTTTCGTCAACTAATCATCTACTGAACTCAAAGCTCCTGAAGAGGTTCCCCAGGTGTCCTTAAATTGGTTTAGTTTGGTTCAATTTGGGGAAGACTTCCGTGGCAGAACCCAAACTGCTGGAGGTCCAGTGTGAAATCCCCCTCAGTCAGTCATGATTTGGGGTGTATTGTCCAGCACTGTTGCTAGTAAACTGCATTCTTCAATCCAGAATCACTGCAACCATCTAGCAGAATGTTCTAGAGGACTTCTTGATTCCTTCTACTGAAGATCTGGATGGAGATGCAGATTTAATCTTCCAGCAGGATCTACCCCTGTCATCCTTGAAGATGAACATATAGCTTTTAAATACTTTATTTTGATGTGATCATAATCTCTGTCTTTATCTTTTTGCAAAAACTGAGAAGTAAATGGGGATTTGTCCACAATATTCAAATTTTCTGGGTACTATGTGGGTACTATGAGCTGGAACCCCAATTTATGTAAAAATAGACAAATACTGGGAATACATTAAACAGTGGGCCCTGAATCTACACAAGTCTAATGTTTTTAATTGAATTATGTAAATGAATACACTTTTCCATGATATTTTATTTAGTTTATTTTTGCCGTTTTGCTTGAGGACAGTGTCTCTCGACATGCAGGCTATTTGCATCAGAAGTGGGCAAACATTTTCAAAAATGCATTCGGTTTGTTTATTTTCTCACTTTCACAACACAAACAATTGGAATCTGCAACAGAGAACCTGCACGTCTGTTCACACTCGCACACGGTGAGCCTGACTTCAAGACAAAAACGTGAGGGGAGATTAATCATGACACGCTTTTGCTATCTGGCTGAACTGAAACTCCTCTCAGGATACGAGGAAAATAATTAGCAGTACAGAGACCACATGAGCAGCCAAACACCAGAGGATCTAGAAATATGTTGCTTGTTTGTCAGACCAAAGAGACAACCTTCTTGGGCTTTTATTGGCTTATGATTTTTCAGCCACGAATGAGTCACAAAACCACACAGAACTCCCACTGCATCACAAAACTCTTCAATGGAGCTCAGAGCATCTGTTGCAAGAAAACTTGTGATTTTCCTCGGACTGGAGCATAAAACCACAATCAATCATAAGCATGAAGATTTAGATCTTCCCACTCACACACCCCCCCACTAGCAGCTGGAATCTTGGTTCCAGTAACATCCGTGGCCCCAGAAACAGAGGCAGTTAGTGTAGTTTCTGATGTGTACACAGAAGCCGCTGGAAGATTGTCAACACTGTGCTTTAAACAAACACAAAAAACATTCAAAAGTGATTTATTTCAGCAGTATTTCAGATAATCTCTTATATTGATTATTCACATCATAAAATGTTTTTCATTTAAACTATTTTATCATCAAGCTGTTTAGTTTGATTATTCTAGTTTTGAAATACAAAGCAGTGCATTGAGAAAAATAGCAAAAAAAAATAATAATAGTAATAAACTGACAAAGAATAAAAAACAATTACGCTTTTAGGAACAAATTCGACTCTTGCACTTCTGAGAGGTTTCCATCTGTACATGTCTCGTCATCGTGTCTCTTGACTTCGACTTCTAATAACGTCATTCCACTCTGAACAGATAAGCACAGCTGTTGGGAGAAGAGGCTGGGCGAAGCAATGATTTAATCTTCTCCTCTTGTGATTGTCACAGCAGCTCAGATCAGCGAGCGGATATGAACAGCAGCTCCATCGATGTGCAGGAGTGTGCGGCTGGTATCTGCAAACCACAAAACTGAAATTGCTTGCTGATTTATTGTTAAACATAAGATAAGAACGTTGGTTTTAGGCAGTGGAAAAAAAAAAAAAAACATCTTATGTCGCAAACATAACTTACTCACGACTACATTTTTAGATAAATTCTTTCCACAGCCATTCAAACCTAATTAATTTGTGATTCTGTACTTTTTGAAACATAAAAAAATGTTTTCATTAATTGGTTAATCCCATACTTACATACCCTGATAGTTTACTTAAAAAAATCATTTAGCAGGCTGGTGGAGCAGTGGTCAGTGCTCTCACCTCACAGCAGGAAGACCGTGGTCCAAATTCTGGCCAGGACTTTTCCGTGTGGAGTTTTCTCCTGGCACTTTGGCTTCCTCCTACAATCCAAAAAACATGTTTCATAGGTTAATCAGTGTCTTTAAATTGCCCCAGGTGTGCATGTGTGTGGTCCTGTATCCCGTTTAAAGTGTTTCCCACCTTCGCCCGACAGTAGCCGAGTTGCCTCCAGCAATCCCTGCTAAAGAGAGTTAGCAGATTCTGAAAATGGATGGAAGGATGGATCTCATGAAGTTTGAAAGTCAATAAACGTTAGTTATATTTCTTTACACAAGCATTATTGTTGTGTTGGGTTAAATTGCTTACACATGCATAGTATAAATGATTAAATTTGTTCATCTTTGTGTCTCGTTTTAACTGAACCAACTAAACTTTTAAGTAAAATGTTAAATTAAAGGACAGAGTTTGTGAAAAAAAAATGTTTTTTGACTTTTAAGTTATAAACCGCAGCTATGTGTTACAGAGGTCTGCCACCTGTCCTGATGCCACTGGATATTGTTGATTGAAGGTGGGGTGCACCAAGAAACCCTTCTTGTTTGCTGTGGTGAAAGACAGACAGACAGATCGGGTTAGACAGGAATCTGTGTGGATCATGTTTTGCAGAAGACATTGTGATTTGTAGTTCTAGCACAGAGCAGGTCGAGGAACATCTAGAGAGGTGAAAGTTTGCTCTCGAGAGTTTAAATGAGAGGGACTCAAGCTGAACGGTGAGGTTACAGGAGCAGAGGGGAAGAGGCTGGAGGACTTTAAGTACTTAGAGTTCAACAGCTCAGAGATACTGAGGAAAAGGTGCAGATGCATGAGCATGCAAGTTAGAATGGATGGAGGTAGCTTTTTTTTTATGTGTGACACAGTGTCAGAAATAATAAGGGAAAAGTCCCTCAAGCCTGGACCTAAAGTTACTATTTTGTTCTGGTCTTCTGTGTGCCCTGTATAAATTTGTCACTTTTTTGCCTGAAGACAGCCATACGGGTCGATGTAAAAGGTTACATAAAGCCAGGTTACATATTTTTTTTTCTGCAAAGGCTAAATACATACTTGCATTTTTTTCTTAAAAAATAAGTCAAACATAAGCATTAAAAAGGCATCCTAAGATGTGTCATGTTTTCTGGTTGTGTTTTGTCTTTTTTTTTTAAATCTGCTTTCATCTCCCAGTCTGAGACATGAAAGCTCACTTTGCACTTGTGCCTTGGATCACAATAGATGGAGCTTCCACCTTTGTGCTGCACACTTTGTATCAGAGTGTGACACATGCACACATTCAGCCCTGGGAAGATTCATGAAAGAATAATGTTTAAAAAAAAAACGATTTTATATATACGGTGGCTACATCTTGTTCCACAACAGGACAACTTCATCTGTACTCCAATGGCCTCACGGCGAATGACACTGAGACGACGCCTGCTGATCCTTAAGATCCACTGTGATTAATAAGCATACTGTGCATCCCAGGGTTGGGAGAGAGAGGAGAGGAAGCAGGAGGATGAGAGTAGGAAAGGACGCCAATAAAAAAGTTGTGTTTAATTAGACCCTTGCAGAGAGCTGGCCATCCTGGAACCTGCTGGCAGTCCCTAAAGTGGTGTAGCACTTCATGATGAACGTGCTGATACTGCTGAGAAAAAAAAGACATTTACAGACAAGAAAAGAACAAAACCAATGAAAGGACGTGAAAAGAGAAGTACATTTTATAAATGCATATATTCTTATGTATGGGCTTTATTTTAAGATGTATACTTCTCTGAAATAGTCCAGACTTTGCCAAATATCCATTATTTAGACAAGCTTTTGTAGGTGGAAGAAGAGATGTCCTTGTCTGAATCCAGATCTACTATTTTAGAAGAACTCACAAGCTAATAGTTTGAGTAAATTCAACATCTCCACCAGGTTTTACTTTTAAAACTATATTGGAACTTCTTTCTACATTTCTTTCACATCACATCATTATTTGGTCATGTGGCAGAAACTAGGAATGAAGAATTAGCTGCATCAAAGAGGAGAAGACAGTCTGGCTCATTAATGACAGATTTGCTATTTGCTGCAGCAGCAGATTGGAATCACAGCCCATCACCGGTGGAGCAAGAGGCTGCCCAGCGAGACTGAAAACACAAGCGTGTTGTTCTGTGCACACAACCCTCCTATACAGACAAATGAAAATACAATTACACTAATACAGATTTATACAAAAGAAGCTCCCAAGAAGTTGCCCTTTGGAAAGAAAAACACAAGATTAGTGGAAGAGCAGCAGAGAGTGGAGAGCTGTGGGAAGCGTAGGAGATCGGGTGGTGACAGAGGACAGTTACCTTGGCAACCAGGCCTCTGGTGATGACTGCCTAATCACTGGGCAGACAGTCAGACACACATGGTGATTCCATTGGGACATATGCTCACTTTACTTCAATTTTTGTGTAATGACAACTTAATAAAAGAAAACAAATGCTTGCACAACTTTTATCAAGTTGTTTTTCATGATTTCCTTCAGCCTTCTGCAGTTTGGATGAGCAGAAAAATGTCCAAACACAACTCTAGGTGACAAAGAAGTTAATTCAGTTTATGACTACTAAACATGTGTGTATTTGTACAAATGTTGCTGCTATTTCTAAATAGACATTCATTGCATCAGAAACATCCCTGATTTTAGGACATAAAATCAATAAAAACTGTTCAGTCTATTGTCAAATATATGGAAATGTGTGAATCATTGGTTCTATTTTAGTACGCTTAATACAAGCTTTAGTTGTTTTTCATGAAAAACATGTACACGATAAAGAAAATTTAAATTAATGAGGCTCTTTGTGGGATGTACATATTACGATTAAATAATTAAATTATCTGATTTAGATTGTTTAGATTCAAATTTTGAATGTTTATTTATCTTGTTTGACATCAATGAGCCCTATTTTGAAGTGGCTAAGTTCTATAAATGGATGGAAGACAGTGGAGGATTCAACAGTCTAAAGAAATAGAATGTGTGGAATAAAGTCAAAGAGGTGTGCACAAGCAGGTTGGAACAGGTGGAAGAAGGTTTCAGGTGGAATGTGTGACAAAAGAGTGTCAGTAAGACTGAAAAGAAGGGTAAAGACTGTGGTGAGAGCAGCCATGTTGTTGGATTGGAGACAAACAGAAGGAGACAGGAGGCAGAGATGGAGATGTTGAGGTTCTCTTTGGAAGTGATGTGGATGGATGAGATCAAAAAATGAATCCATCATAGGAAAGGGTCAAGTTAGATGATTACTAGATAAAAGCTTGGAAGCAGAGTGAGATGATTTGGATACACTGAGGTGGGAGACAGTGAGTTTGTTGGTAAAATAATGCTGATGTCAGGGTTACCAAGAAAAACGTAAGGAGGAAGACCAAAGAGGATGTAAAAAGGAAGGGTTTGAGGGTGATTGGTGTGAGTGAGGAGGATGCAGAAGACACAATTTGATGAGGTCAAATGATTTGCTGTGGTGAGCCCTAAAGAGAGCAGCCAAAGGCAAAGGAGAAGATTGGAACCAAACAATTACATTACTAAAGTGTGGGCCGCCATGTTAATCCACTAAACTCCTCCTCCAGTGACCTTGGAGGAGGAATTAAACTACTTCTCACACGTAATAGACATTTGATTGTTATTCATTAAAATACAAGAAAGTTACCCTCCATTTTGGAAATAAAACGAGAAAAACTTAAACTGGATGTAATAAATTATTTGAATATGTGTGGCTTAAGCTTAATTGCTTTAAAAAAGTGAGTCCCTCCCACACACAAAGCCAATTAGTCTATCACACTTGGTCAATTAAGATTTTGGTTGGTTTGATTTTTTTTTCCTTCTCATGTTTGTATTTTTATATTATTTTTTTTTCACTTTAAGTCAGGGTTCCCCAAACTTTTTCTTGCGAGAACCACAAAATAGTTTTTTTCTCGGATGGAGGGGGTGGGTTGTTCGTAGGCTAACAGAAAAAGTGTAACAATCACAGCCTAAAAGTAAATATTTTTGGTTTTCCAGAAAGTCACACACAGCAAATTTGAAATAATTCATTTCTGTAATGTTCACAGAAAAAAATAATTCTAAAACATTTTAAAAAACTAGATATGGCATTACCTGTGATAGATTAATAACTGAAAATGCTGAAATTGATAGCTAAAAACACTGAAGCTGATAGCTGAAAACGCTGAAGCTGATAGCTGAAAACCCTGAGGTTGATAACTGAAAATGCTGAAGCTGATAGCTGAAAACGTTGAGGTTGATAACGGAAAATGCTGAAGTTGATAGCAGAAAACGCTGAGGTTGATAGCTGAAAACGCTGAAACTGGTAGCTGAAAACGCTGAAGCTGATAGCTGAAAACGCTGAAGCTGATAGCTGAAAATGCTGAGGTTGATAGCTGAAAACGCTGAAACTGGTAGCTGAAAATGCTGAAGCTGATAGCTGAAAACGCTGAGGTTGATAACTGAAAATGCGAAGCTGATAGCTGAAAACGCTGAGGTTGATAGCTGAAAACGGTGAAGCTGGTAGCTGAAAATGCTGAAGCTGATAGCTGAAAACGCTGAAGCTGAAAACGCTGAGGTTGATAGCTGAAAATGCTGAGGTTGATAGCTGAAAATGCTGAAGCTGGTAGCTGAAAATGCTGAAGTACATAGCGGAAAATGCTGAGGCTGATAGCTGAAAACACTGAAGTTGATAGTAGAAAATGCTGAAGCTGATAGCTAAAAACGCTGAGGTTGATAGCTGGAAATGCTGAAGCTGGTAGCTGAAAATGCTGAAGTTCATAGCGGAAAATGCTGAAGCTGATAGCTGAAAACGCTGAAGTTGATAGCAGAAAATGCTGAAGCTGATAGCTAGCTAAAATTTTAGCAAAGTGCCAAATTAGTCGAAAAAACTCAAAGAATTCAAAATTAGCCAAAACATTTAGCATGTAGCTGAAATATTAGCTAAACCAAAACTGCCTAAAAGAAAACAGTAATAATAATGACAACAAATAATATGCATATAAAATAAAAAAAAGTAAAGTGCACATTTAGAACGACATTACAGCAAACTTATAACAAAGTAAGAAGGAAATTGCACAATTAAGTACAGCTTATATCCTATAGAATACCTTCATGAAGTAACTTCATAAACATTACAACAACCAGCATGCCTAAAATAAGTAAAAAATAGTTTATACTTATCTAGTCCTATACCCCCCACCTCTGTTTTTAAGACTTGCTATACGTGACCTCCAGTCACGACTGTTAAAATTACAAACTGTGTGATATTTCAATTAACTTTTAGTTTTTGTTAAATTTATTTGGACATACATGTGCAAATAACTCTACGTAAGATAACCCATTCTCATGCCTTAAATAAGGACTCCTTTGCATTTGTGATTTAACTGTTTAATGCATGGACATTGTTTTACAGCCTCTTTTAATTTGTTTTACAATTTAACACCTATTATGAATGCAACGCTCCCTCGCTGTATCAGTGTTCACCTTTCACAGCCTCGACATTGCAGATTCTTTTAAGTGCAAGATTTCTTTTTCCTTTTTTTACTGCACACTTTATTCTGTGTCCTGATTGGCTGTCACCCTTGTCAATCAATACCTGCCATGTTTTTACGGCTGACTGGATTTAGTTTGAATCTACAAAATTTTTAATTATGCACAAATGTGTTTTCTTTCTATATTATTGGACTTAATTATCTATTAAGGCATTTTTTTCACTTTTCACATAAACACAGTCAATTTGTTATCCACAAAATAAACTAGACTGCTGACATTTCTTCCTAACAAACAGATATATAAAACATTTTTTTTTTGCAAGACGGAGCAGAACTGCAGACAAAACTATCAGGGTATAAAAAATGTTCTCTTCCAAATTAAAATGAATAGAATGACATGATTGAAAACATAGTTTACAAATGAAAAGGTTTGTTTTTGGCAACAGAACTAGTCACTAGTAGCTACAAATTAAATCCCTATGAAAGCAGAGAGGCTGGTGAAACCGATGTATCAGCAAATAAAAGACAAACGAAGTTTAAAAAAAAAGAATATATATATTTATATACTTTTGGTGGCAGTACTAGTAATATTTCTCAAGTTAGCTATTTCAAATTAGCTTCTTAAAACTTATTCTTCTGAACTTCTTACAACACAAAAAAGAGAAAGCCTTTAACTTAAATTAGTGAAGGAAAAAAAGCTAATTTTCTCTTGGGTGAAAAATTCAAAACAACTGTTGCTCCAGGGAGTTTGATTAACTCAAAATACTGTGAAAACTAAACCCTAGAGGTCCTTGTTATAATTGCTGTGGCTGGGTTTTAAGCATGGCGAGTCTGCAGCCGTGGTGACCAACTCCCCTGACACAGGGGGATTATGGGTCAAGATTCCCAACGGCAGATCATTTTAACTCGTACTGCTGGTGTATGCATGTATGGAACAAAGCAGGTTCCATTTTTATCTATGAGGCATCTTTGCATATGGTACTGCTTACACTATGTACTTCATTTATTGTTATTTTCCCAATGCTTATTATTCTTTTACTTCTCATATATTATGCAGTTTAGAATTGGTTTAGTCATCGATCTAATAAAGTGCTAAATGTGTAAACAAAATTGAACATAACTGCATTTAATACAATTTTGGTTTCATTTATTTGCATGGGGTGTGAGCTGGCAGACAGCAAATATGCTCATTGGACTTTCTTTAATGAAATTTCTATTATTTTATTTCAAAAAATAGCAGAAAAGTATACTGATTAAACATATTAAACAGAAAAAAACACCTAAAAAATACAGGAAAACATATCTTTTAAACCCAATTAAACAAATATGATAAGACATGTTCATTAATGAGCTTTGGAGCTTCTGCCAAGTGTTTTTTTTTCTTTCTTTTTATATGTGCAAAGCCTCATACTCGTATATTAAAAATAAAAATAATTAAAAGACATTACTCTAACATGTGAGGAAAAGTTAATGAGTTTCTACATTTCTGTAACAAATAGATTAAATCACTTTGCCAACACATTCCAAAGAGATGCTCTTTCACTTCTGCATCTGTATTTTATTTTAAATGAAATAGGTTTATGCACAGAAAACAAAAGCTGCAAAAAAATATTTCTTGGGAATTTTACACTTATTTGAAACATAATGGACAACTCCCTGAATGGGTGAGTGCAAGCAGCATGTGCTTTTAGATAAAGTATATCACAAAGATGATTCGTTTTTTTGTACTCGGAAACCTTATGGGGATAGTTACAGTTTTAGGGGAAGGCTAAAGCGGGTTGAAACAAATGGTGGGGAGCGTGATTATATGAAAAATATGAGAGCAGTTACAGAGAGGCATGCATACATAGTTGGCACATTATCCTTAATTTCCAGCACTGTGCAGTCTGTTTAGCAGCTTGTGTTCACAGCACATCAGCTTTTGCCAACAAGCAATTACTGTGGAGGACGGCAGCCTTAGTGCATTTCAACACTGCCTCCTTCAGGCCAGAGTGGGAACTTCAGTCATAAAAACCAGCAACAGGAAATTAAAGTCATTGATATCAATCTTGGAGGAGATGCATTGAAAAAGATTGTTTTTATTCATTTGTTTGGTTTTTTGCAGAGTTACACAGCAATCTTACTATGTTGTTTTTGTGACCAAGCGGTTGGTGGTTAACCTCAACATATGAGAAAAAAGCAATTTGGTTAGATAAAGATGAAGACCCACAGCTGAGAAAGAGGAGGTCATTTTTCATTGTTCCTCGTCCGCTTTGCTTCAGTTCACTCGCTCTATCAGATATTTAAGAGCCACCGAGAACAACACAATATGATGCCACTGACCCTGCAAAGATCAGCGCAAACGTGGGTTTAGAGACCTCGGAAGCTGCAGTAGTGTGTTTGAAAACATTGCTGAGCAGAGAAAACCCTGGCCTTAAAGTTGTCGGGCATAAATCTAGCTTAAAGTTCCCTGTTTAAGTATACAAGTGAATCTGCATGAGATGTGATGTATAATGTATAAAGGACTCCTTTCTTCATTTCCTTCAACCGTTAGGCCTGTTAGAACTCAGAGTTCATTGGTCAGCAGAAAATATTTATGACTGACTTTTGTGGGAAGTTTGGGGAAGTTGAAAGTGTCTGCAGCAGAGGTGACAAGATGTGACTGAACTTGCTTTGTAGAAAGGAGAAGTGAGAACCACAGATTTGCTGATACTTTCATTCCCACGGGGCCGAGCTGCCCTTCCCTTGTGGGAAAACTTTCAAACTTTCGTGTTTAGGAGCTGATAAAGACATGATAAAAGTGTTGAAATATGTTGTAGAGAAATTTGGAATCTGTTTTTTTCTGTGAGGAGAAGCACTGTTTTGCAAATGAGCCAGTTTAGTGTTGTGTTCCACTGCCCCCTAGTGGACAAAAACTTGAACAACAGCTGCATAATTGGGAGACTGCATTCACTGATTTCAACTAATAGGAAAAAAGAACAGGAAAGATTGATGTGGAAATAAAAAGTTCATTGTATGTCTTGTAAATGTAGCCAAAACCAGCCTAATTTCGCTTTTTTTTCATTACTCATTACATTAATTATGGTATCTGACAATGAAGCTGCTCCACCACATCCGTCCTCCCGTCAGGCTTAATCGAAAGAGCAGCCATAAAAATCAAAGAGACAACTAACTCAGACCCTGAAGTAAATGTATTTATTAATACTCCAGCATTCATTTAATCCTTATCTAACACTTGATGAAGTGTAACAACTTCATTTAAAGAGCCAGCCATACATTTATCCCTGTTGTCTTTCAGATGTAGTGAACAGTGTCAATCAATTTAAACATCTGATTGTGGACAAATCCCTGAATTATTGAAGCTAACAAAGACATTAAAAACATTTCAAAAAAAATTGTTTACATTTTGGTTTTAATTGTACTATTCTCATTCAAACACAATAAATGTGGCTTTTTGCTGAGAGACAAAAACTGATGCAGGAAATTGATAATTTTCTAAAAGTCAGCCCAAAAGCTAACACAAACACTGAAAAAATATGAAATACTCACAAATGTAATGGACAACATGCATCGGTTAAGTTAAATTCAACTTTTGGAATGACTAAACACCCAAATTACACATAGAAACAATTAAAAAAACATTGTTTTGTTTTTAATTTGTGTTCACTTTGTCACTGTAATTACAATAATTTAATTCAGACCAGGAAAGTATGAATCATTTTTAAATTGGAATCAGCTGGAACCTCATTTTAATTGATACATGAGTCATTGTAGTTAATATGGAGGAAAATTGTTTAGATTTGGGTAGATAAAAAAATCCTTTTAAATACCATTTATAAACAACAAAGCCTAAACTAATGATTCATTCTTGCTAATAAGGTTCCAGTAACCTTTCCTGTTTAAAAAAATTGGCATTCGACAAATTGTTTGCTCCAAAATGTCTTTCTCATTTGTACCAAATTTGCACAACAGTTTTTGAGTGACAGAAAGACACAAAAAAAAAGTTTTGACAAGTGCTTCTCTGAATTATTTATGTCAACAAACGTAAAAATGTAGACTTCTCATTTAGTTAGTTTGGCGTTGAGGGTTTTATGTAAATATTAAAGCCTTGTGCCGTCATGTCCACCAAATTGCGTGCTGCAGGTATGTTATTAAAGGCTGTTGTTTTATTCATTGATATGTAGATGGATATATTTGTGTCTGCAATTAGGTGTGCCAAGTGTAAAGTAATGCAGCGGTGTCTGTTGGAGAAACCTGAAGTTTCTCACCTTAATCCTACACGAGCACAGAGTAATGGCTGCACAAACTGACATTTAGTCTCTAACTTTAAATTGGTTTTGTTGGAACGTAATGGTCGTTGTGGAACTGACTAATGGCAGTATTATTAAGGGAAGGAAGCCATGCTTCAGCTCCACTTCATCACCCTCTGACCAATTGAACCATCAGGAAATAAAACCTCCAGAGAGGAAAAAGGTGAATACTTAATCAGTTCATGAATCATTAAAATCTATTTAAATTATATTTTCTGACTTAATATCCTTTTCCAGTCCTGGGAACTCTGGTTAAACACTCTAGCTAATTTATATGAATCAAATGTGGCTCCCTGACTGCTCTTTTAACAGGTAATCTTCATGTCTTTGTTTAAAATGTGAGTAAAAAGTAAGCAAATTTCTTTCCTACCTCATTTCCTAACTCTCTAATAGAATGTGATGCAGCTGGGTGGGTTTAGAATAAGGCAGGATGGACCTACAGGCAGCAGAAATAACTAATTTCAGGCTTTAAAATACACCTGGGGCCCTTTTTCATATCTATTCCTCTCCATTCTTCTGAGCTGCCTCGTGCTAACTCCATCTCTCATCACCTGGGACAGTAGTGCCAGCACTGTGTGAGTGATAAGAACATTTCATGGGGAAAATTAGACATATATACATATTTCAACACGGACTCCAAGATATGTACTGTTTTTAAAGTTTTATGTGACAATCTTTAAGGCCTACTCCAATGAAAATCTAATTTTTGGTGTTTTTAACATGTTTTGTGGCATTTTTCTCATGATGGAGGAAGTTGGGGTTGTGAGAGGCTGTAAGCTAGCAGGAGAGCGTGTAAACAGATGGATAAAGCTAACGCTTCGCTAACAACCTAGAGGTGAATTTCTAATGAACTCCTGCCGCTCTGCAGAAACTATGTCCCAGAAAACGACACTAGCTTTTTGGCTAAAACCAACATAGCCTTTACAATAGATCATAAGATGATCAGAGTGGGATAATAAGTGGTTATCTTAGCAGGTCAAGGCTTTAACTGTACTAAAAACAAATGTAAATAAACAATATTGTCATATTTTTACATTTTTTCCTTTACTATACAAGATATTTCAATTAAACAAAACTGGTTAGCAAAGCTACTTGAAACACCAAACCAATACTTCCATACGTTAATTTTCTCAAACTTATTTCTCTTTAGGTTACATGGTTGCTGGAGCCTGTCCTGGCTACTGTTTGAACATGAACATCTAGGAGCATTTTAACCATTTAACCCATGAAGATGGTTTTTGACTGTGGGAGGAAGCTGGAGTGCACTTGCATGCACAGGGAGAACATGCACACAGAAAGGTCCCAGCTGGGATTCAAACCAGGACCTTCTTGCTGTAAGGAGAGAGTGTTAACCACTGCACCACAACTGTGGGTTTTCAAACAAACTATGAAGTCTTTTTGAGTAGCCGAGGTATCAGATTTCTAATATCTTAATGTAATATAAAGTACTTTTTTTTTAAAGGCTAACAATGACAGCATACATGCTTACCATGATGCAGCAAACTCATTGTGTATACTAAGGCTATATTTGAATCCATTAACCTTTTGTTTGTTATGCAAGTGTCAGAGCATTTTGACAGGATGTTCCTGTTAAAACTCCAGAGGGAGAACATGGCAGCCTTTGTGCGGCGTTGAATTATTATTTTCTCATTAACTTCAGTCACAGTGATGATAACAGTGTAATAAGAAGCTTTTCAATCAAGCGCATCAGTGGGGTGGTTTGTGTTTGCCCGTTCTTGTAGAAGCAGAATTGATTGAAAAGCTGAAAGGTGGTATTTAGCTTCCCAGGGAATCATTCAAATCACTGAAAAAAAAAAAAGGTCACTTCACAAAAATAGGCTTTATTGATGAGCAAAATCAATTCCACTAAGGAAACAGCAATACTGAAACTAACAGAAAGATTGAGTGACTGAATCCATTATTGTGGTCGCATCAACAGTTGTAGCAAAATAAGGCTAAAGAAACAAGTAAAAAAAAACATGGATGCAAACCAGACATGAAATTTAAAAGTGATTGCTGCTGTCTTTGGCTGCTTCACTGGCCTTTGCATCTTCTGACTTGGAGCTCTGTCAAAGTAAAACAGATGTTTAATGTAAATTGTAAAATTTTGGTATAAAAATACTTTTAAATATAAAAAACATGAGAAATATTAGTGTAAAAGCTCTGAAGAAACACATATGATTAATTAGGAAAGTGCTTGCTTAAATATAAATCAAGTAAATAAAGACTAAACCATCTTCTGGCTTTAGCCTTATAAAAACGTACAAATATTCCTGCAGTAGCTCTAGTATGAGATTTATACTTGTTCCTCTCTACCTTGGATTTGAAGAGCAGGTTAATGACACCCTTTGAGCGTCTGTCTGCTGTCCGATCAGAGGTCACAAAGGCCGACATGCTTTTACTGTCCCTCTGCGCTCTGGATGAATCTGCTTCCTCTGCCCCACCAGCCACAGACAAGGCCATCCCTGCACACAAGAAGAAGCTGAATTTAACGTTTGTCTGTGAGTTACTGTCAGCGTACGTCCTTTTTTTAAATTTAAGCTGTCACACATTTGTCCTGAAGAAATTCTGCTCTTGCACAGTTTCTGCTCATAAAAGAGATGAGTGTAACCGTGGGTGTCAATCTGGAGTTAAAACCACTTGTTTCATTAAGATGGTGGCAAAGCATCAGCAAATTGACTCAATGTGTTGCACAACTTCTACAATTATAACACCATCGTTAAAAAGTTCATTTTTCACATTTTTTCTCATCAATGACTGTAAGCTCCTCCTCATTAAAGAAAAGAACTCCTTCTGAAAAAAGTACTTTTGCAGCTCCTTTTTTAAATTCTTTGCCACTGCGGCTGACTCACTTCACTGCTGCTAGAGCACAGGCTGTTGTGTGTCACCTGTAATGGCTGGCAGGGATCTGGAGTTGGCATTCGTCAGCAGCACATTTACATCGTTTGGCTCAGACAAGTTGGTGTCACTTCGAAACTCCTGTTTCTTTGACAGCTAGAGGGAGACAGATCACACAGCACACTAAACATTTGGAGACTTTTGCATGTCACTTTCTCAGTTCCCTCGAATCTTTGCTTCTGTCTTTTTTTGAAATATTCTTTTTTAAATTCAAACCTACCCGTTTGCTACTCATTGTACTTGTTCCTTCTTTCTCCTCAGAGATGAAGATCATGCTGCTTCTTTTCTTCTTCTTCTTGCTCTTCCTCATTTTGACCTCCGAATCACCCACCATCACCATCTCCTCGTCCACGGTGGTCATGCTGACACTGCCACTGGAGCGTGGCAAGGTGGAGCTCCAATGGTTTGGTGACTCGGGCTCCCTGAGAACAAAGGGTGAGTTCAAGAAGTAGAAGTGCTAAAGACCATTTTCGTCTTATGGTTTTTTTTTTTTGTATCAATATAGTGGTTTCCTATTTACTCTATGGAGTACTTATAGTCATAGCACCTGTCAGCATGGGACTTGGTTGGAGTCCCGCATTCAGATCCCTGCAGGGAGGAAATGGAGATGATGGACTGTCGAAATGAGCGAAGCATGGAACGAGGACGAGTGGATTTCCTCTCATCAAGGTCCGGCTGAAGGAAAAAAAGAAATAAAAACCAGTGGGTTGAAAAAGCCTGAACCACAGCAGCATTGGTAGCAGATACATTTGAAAACTTGAGGCAAGTCAAAAATCCCATTTCTTATCAGTTTTTGCAGGTTCTTACCAGTTCCCTCACTCCATACTCTTTCTCCACCTTCTTCTTCAGCTGTTTGAAACACTCCTCCATGCGTTCATGGAAAGGTCTAAGGTCGTCGGTCACCCTCTTTCCATGGAGGGATATTCCTCCACCAAGCAATGGAATCTAATAACCAAGCGCGATGGATTAACAGAGCCGCTGTAAAGGATGTGCGGTACGGGTTTGCATGCTCAGTACCTGCCATGCGATGAGGTCTGTGAGGCGCAGCAGCTTGTCTCTGTCGTCTGGGTGCTGCTGAGAGTACTCCTCTGTGAAGAATGCCTGATGGATACGGGACATGTTTGACATTAAAACCTTTCATTTGAAACTTTATAAATCTGTGACATCATGACCGTCAGCTTTTGTTAGACTGTAGACATTTGGATTCACCTGCATGGTTTTTACTGATTGGAAAAGCTTTGTACTTACTCAGCAGGGACAGTGATGTTTTATTTTGAAGGTTTTGTATTATTGATGACATTAAGGTATAAAAATGCACCAAACTCTAAAAACTGTTAAAATCCAGTGAAACTAGGACAGCAGAATTCTGTCAATCATAGAACTCAAGAGAATATTCAAATTTAAAGAACTAACACATTTGGATTTTTATGTTTATCCTTGACTGAGGGCTTTTTAAAATAAATCTTATATGTGATTTAAATATTTTGAAAGTTCTTACTGTATTTTTTAACAACAAAGACCACCTGATTATCACATTGCCATTAGTCTAACAAATTAGGAAACAGGTAATCTTATCCAGTAATTCTTTCTAGAATTGACAAAAACATTCAGACGGGTCAAATTAATTAGGAGTTTACTCACCTTTTCATACTTGGCGAAGCCCCCCATGACAGCTGGGTCCACAATACCATTAAGCAGCATGGAGAGGGGGTTGATGGGAAGGCTCCAGTCTGCCTGGTACTGATTGATCATGTTGAGGATCTTCTCATTGGTTGACTCCATAGTCTCTATGGCGTTTTCCAGTGGAGACAAGGTCGTCTGAAGAGGAAAGTAGATTAGAACAAAAAAGATTTTGTAATAAAAATGACTACATTGTTTCTTTGTAAGGGTGTAGAGAAAAGTCAATTCAAAAATCAGAAAATATTGTTTGTTCACTTTAAGAAAAAGTAGTTCTTAATCTACCAAAAGAAAAACAGCAGGAATTTATTTGGATAGAAGCAACTTGTAGCAACCTTAACGTAATCATTAAATAAAGATGACCATTTTATTTCAATGAAAGAGCATTAATATTAAGGTAGAGTCTTTTTTAAATCATACTCTACAAAAAACTGTAAACCGATTGTTCTGGTACACTCGTGGGATGTATCTTGATAGCATCGTATCTTGAGACCCATATTGTGATAAGTATTGTATCGCCAGACTCTTGCCAATACACACCCATATTTGTTTGACATACATTCCAAGAATGGACTGAATCCTCTGAACAATAAATACAATTAAAATAAAAAAAGACATAGCTGTTGAGAAAAAAACTGGCACTCACATGTTTCAAGTCTGTAGCCTCAAACCAGCGCAGAATCCCCGGCAGTTTATACACAGTGGTGAAGGTTGTGCGCTCAATCCACATGGACTGAAACAATAAAACGAATGAATGCAAAATACATACATTTCCAAATACTTCATCCCAAGCCAAAAATATTAAATAAGTTAGTGTGAAATATTTAAATGTTTATAATGCAAAGTAGTAACCAACAGCAAACTCATTGTCCGGGTCCACCGGCCCCTTCCTCACAGGTCTGGAATAATGAAAACGCTGAACATAGTTGGATTTGTAGAAGCTGCAAATGAGAAGATGAAATGAGGAAATAATGATTAATAAATAACTAAATCTCTTTACTCATTTGGAGCTGCTGTGAATCTACATAGTCACTTTATTTATGTCTGTATTGACAACATTTGGACAGGACTCACTTGATGATCTGGTCGGGCACAGGTTTGTTCTTCAAGCGAGGAGGGATTTCCAGGACTGGCTGCACAGTAAAACACTGGATATCTTTTCAGATAACTCAGGAAATAAAAAATGTCTGGCTATAAAATTTAATTTATCAATTTACATTTTAAGAAAAACTAAAGCTAACTAAATGGTATATAGTAGACGATAATTTCTGTTTACTTGAATAGTGTTGTGTAACTTTAGAAGCAGAATGATCAAAGTTCTACATGTTTACAGATGAGGATACACTGCAGGGGGGAGTTCCTGAACTCGTCCCCCGGCATGGTGGTGGTGTTGAGGCGCACAGCACTGGGGAACTGGCTCATGAGCTGATTCTGGAAGTCCTCTCTGCGCTCATACTCTTTACCACGGTGGATAAAGACTTTGTTCTGGAGAAAAGCACCAGAATTTAGCAAAGACATTTCTTTTTTTCTAGCAGACTTGGAAGCCTATTTCTGTTTTTGGATACTAAACTAAAGTCAAGTTGTTCAATTGGGGACTAAAAAACTAAAAACTAAACAAATAAGTCTCTCTCACAGGCACAGAAATACAGTAGATATAATAATAATAATAATAAAATAAACTATAAATACTAGAATATCAGTTTTTTAGGTATCAAGCCTAATGATGCTCATTTAAAAAAATATTTTTATTTTTTCCATCTACTTCAACAAGAAATGTATCCAAATATTAATAATAATAAAAATAAAGCAATGAAGTTAACATAGTCCAATGCTCATCCAGGTCAAACATCAGATGTGTCATCATTTATGTGTTATTGTGAAAACTTCAGCAAAAAATTCCAGTTTGTGACTGCAGTTACTAAAGACATGATCCAAATGATATTTATTTCCTTTACTGCTGTACATTTTCAAACAAATGACACAATCCTGAATACAAACCCTGAGGAATGGTGGGTATCCTTGTCCGTAGAAGCCCACTGCAAAATAGTCTGGCTTTGGCCTCAATATCTTCATGATATTCTCATAGAACTTGGCTTGTTTTTCCTATTAAACACAGGAATGAGGAAAGCTTGTGTTATATACGGTCAGGAGTTTCAGATGTGATCTATTTGTAGTCATGATCCCTTTATGCCTATTTCTTCTGCAGAATGTGGGTCCATGAGAAGGAGAGATGTGGGGAACAAACAAAGAATATAGTGTATAGCCTTATGGAACCTTACAAACTCCTAAATGGAAAAAGGTATAATTTGTGTTGCAGAGACACACAATGTTAAAAAAGAAATAAAGGCAGCACAACAATTTCTGTTATTACAGTGAGAGCAGCTTGGTGGAAAGAAACACTAACAATGAGGAGGAATTTAGGCTTATTAGATCCTCATGAAACACAAAGCTGCAATTAAAAATAAATCAAGTGGGCAAATATCAGATGGAGCTGAAGGGATGTGGAAAACATTTACTGACCAACTTAATCTGTTTGCATGTTTATATCAAGACATATTTCTTATATTGTTTGGATTCCTTTAGAGTCAGTAAGCATTAAATGCAGAACTGTGAATTACACACATAAAGAAAAAAATAAAATTTCTATATATTTCCAGGTTTGTATTTATTAACCGAGATAAAAGGAAGAAGCAACAACTTAGACGTATGTTTGTCTTTTAATGCTATGATCTTAAGAGTCAAAGGAAGTACGGAAACAATACAATAAGCTAAAAGTTTTAGTTTTAAAATAATGATGTGTTACCAGTCTTTTGCTGAGTAACTCGTAGTCAAAGATCTCATTTTCATATTGTTCTGCCAGTTCCTTGCACAAAGTGATGGCCTCCTCCCACATCTGAAACACACAAACGCGCACAATGAAAGAAGGAAAAAAAAATCTGCAAATAACTGCATGGCAGCTGTTTGGATAGAAACTTCAAGCCAGGCGTTCACAGACTGATGGGAAATACATTTCTGAAATCACCCAGCCTCCTTGAGAATGATCATAAATGTGATACCAACACTTATAGATACTTAAGTTAAGGTGTGATAGTTTAACATACAACGGAAATGACCACAACGGTGCTCCTCCTGCAATAGTTTAGGTTAAACAACATTTCACCAGCTAAAATAAATTAGAAAAAGATTAAGCTTTCTACATGTTACTATAGAGTAGGATTTTAAGTTTGCCTCTCAAAATGACTATTGTGAACTGATATATTTCTGCTTGACAACAGCTGATCATGTGTCTGCAAAAAAATGCCTCAAAAAATGGAGGATTCTGTGTTTTGGTTTGATTTTTCACTTCATGCTCTTGGGTTTCGTCTTGTTCTGAGTCAGGCCTTTGTAGTACAGCCGTTTTTGTTTCTGTCAATTGTCCTTCAGTGTGTTAAGTGTGTGGTTTTCAGTTCTACATCATCTGGTCACTGGCTCTGTTTTGTTACTCCTTTGTTGCTCACACGGTTTTGCCATGTTTCAGTTTATGTATTAAATGTTTTAGTTTCCGTCACCAAGCCTGAATTCCTGCATATTGGGTCCTTCACCTCCAGTTCCTGATGGTATGACCTGAAAACCACACTGTGGTAATGTGTACTAAGGGTAATTAAGTGGATGAAAAAGCTGGACCTGCTGAGATTATGTTTAGTTGTACAGAAACATTTGAAATTAGTCCAAAATACTAAATTTGGGTTTTTAGTAATATTAATTTTGGCCAAGTATTCCCAAAATATATTCCTCATTTGGATCCGTTGCTCAAGTACAGTTCCAGAAAGTTCTGAAGTTTGTTCAGGAGCAGTTATGTTCCAAATCAGCTAACCCTGCTGGTTACCAGGTCACCAAAGTAAATGATAAGATGCATCTGGCTGCAACTAATCCAGAATCCAGTGGGAGGTGTCACTGTTTTTCAGATGCATTTTTATCTCTTTTTGATTAGCTTTGGTTAAATCATTAGAATCACAATGAAAAAGGCTGGTTTTGCCCAGTGCTAAAACTTTTCCCAGGCCCACTGACAAATAAAGGGGTAGTATTTTTATGCAGTTGAAATCTTAATCAACAAAATTGTGATTTTCATTTTTTGAGTCATTGTAATAGTACATTGATGTGATGCTCTTGGTAAATAAAGTCCACACTGACCTTGCCCTTGTCAAAGTAGTCAATGATGGTGTCGTAGAGAGTCTCTTTGAGCTGCCGCTGCGTTTGGGAGCCATGGAACTCAAACTGAGGACTACACATGTCATCTGACCACTAAAGGAAGGCAGAAAAACAGACATACACAATAAGTGACATATTTTCAGAAGTTATTTTTTTCTCCTCATTGCTGGAACTCATAAGGACAACTCAGATTATGGCTGTTGTTGTGACAGATCCTGTAAATGTTAGACCCAAAGTGACAGAATGTGCAGACAGAATGTGTGCAATAAGCATCAGCACAAAGCCCAGTCATCCTATCAATTAGACAAATGAACAAACATTAATTTGAAAGCCAAACAAGAAATTGCGCAATAATCTCCCAAAAATGCCTAATCTGCTTAGAACAGAAAACAAAAAGAGGGATGCGTGCTATGTGGCACAGTTTGCAGTAATGTGAAAGACACGGCTGACGCTGCAGACAGAGAAGACAGTAAAAAGCTGCAGAGTTCAGCTGCATCAATGACAGGGTGCCACACAGAGGGAGAAGGAGAAAAAGGACATTTCTCATCACCTCATTATTAGCATACAAACTTTCCATGAAAGAGAGGAGGCCAAGGAGGTCAAGCATATTCAGAGATGCACATCTGCTCACGTTTAAGTACAGCCGATGTGTAAATGTGACACACAGTGGGGTAGCTGCAGCAGTGAATGGTGCAATGTTGTAAACTAACTTTCGAGCTTAATTATCAGGAGGTCAGAGATGTAGTAACAGTTCATCACCTCATAAAAAATATATATCTCATTTACTACAGGCAGATAGAGGATTGGGGAGAGCAAAAAACTTCAGTGAACATCATTTGGTTTCTGTGTTTGATGCGTGAGTCTGCCTTGCCTTGAGCAGTCGAGAGTGGAGCAGCAGGGTGTATGCTGCTTCTGTGTAGTTCTCTCCTTCCAAGTGAAGGTCCCTCAGTTTGTACAGGTATCTAAAAACATTCAAAAATGAAGAGAGAGGGAGTCAGATGCAGCCTAAGTGTTACTCCACTAGATGCCACTGTTGGGTAGCCTGGAGACCGACAAAACTTTATGCACAATGTTCATGTTTTCACTCATATATATTTTATCTTTATATCTCTTTAAAACACCCAAACATCAGATTGTAATAAATACAACACAGGATTTTTTTAAGAACTCACATAATAAGAAGTCCGTTTTTAAAGATATTTATTTGAAGACCAAAAAATAAAAATAAAATAAAAAAAGATTTCTTTGTGCACGATAATTGTAGAAAATTTTTAAAGCTGGAGTTTTATAGTTTTATTTGCCAAGTTTTGAGAAAAGGTTAACTGGTCACTTAAGCAGCTAAAAGAATGTTTTTCTTTAACAAATAAAAAAAGATTAATAGCAGATTTTAAAGACCTTGATCTGCAGAGCTGCCAAAGTCATGACGAAATTGAAAAGAAATGAACATTGTTGAAATAGTTTAAAAAATGAAAGGGAATGAATTCAGTGTTAAAATAAAATGAATGGTTTGAATTTCCACAGGAAGGTTCAGGCTGCAGTGAATATTATTCATTGAGAAATGCATATCATTAGTTTAAACCTCAGATCACCAGCTTTTGAAAATCTTTATAGAGTACAGTACATATTACATGTATTCATTTTGAGTTTTGAAAAGCTATTGGGCTAAAATACAACAAAATACTCGATCAACAAAGAAGCATATTTGGAACTCTGAGGTTCTAGAAGACAAATATCTATATTTGCTAGTGTGATAATGTTTGATCTTCTCGTCTCCTCCTGTGTGGAGGGAACATTTTGGCAGCTCCACTGAAAAGACCGCTGTTTGGGCTCATGCTACCAAGCAAAATAAAAAAAAGTGTTTTGTTGACAAGTCAGCATGTGTGGGACTGATTCACTCCGATTTTTTTTTTTTTAATCTTCTGTCTACAACAGCTATAATCAAATTAAGGCTGAGCGCGTATTTACTTTCATGATTTCTTATCATACAGCAATTACAGAGAAAAAAAACAAACAAACAAATACATAAAGTAGCTATCCTCAAATTCTTTGTCATTCTAAGTTTTTTTTTTTTTTCAAATCTCTCTTTCTCTAGGGCCCCCCCTCGCCACACCTCCGCCCTCCTTTTTTTCCAGCACGGTCCACTGATTTCAGAGCTGACATTGTTTTTAGGAGCTAAATTTAGCAAGACAGAGATTTATGTTTCAACTTTTGTGCCATGGGTGCCCGAAGGTTTTTAGTCAACAAATAAAACCCTGTTCATGAAAACGTACGGGGGGAAAATACGAATCAAAACAACAATGTCAGAATAAACCAAATAAAAGCCAAAGTATAAAGTATTTTTAAACTGCTGTGAAGCCTTTCACTCATTCAGGTCATGTCGTCTCAGGATTCTGTTCTTTAGTTTGGATGTGCAGCCAAACGTCTCGTAGATTAACCTTTAAAGTCTATTTGCCCTGTAGAACAGAATCACGGCATTTGAAAACCAACTCCAGCATCACATGACAGAGTTCTGCATTATTTGTTTCATTTTTCATACACACTATTAGGATTAATTGCATGTGTGCTGGCACACTCTCTGATAGAAGCTGCTAAACTGTATTCTGATAATAAGCCAGATGGTGTCTTTGCAGCATTCGTGATTTCTAAAAGCTGTGTCAGAGCCTGCTCCATCAGGCTGCAGGTCTCTTCAGTTCATTGTCAGTTTGCTCAGGCTTAAAAAACTGAAATCGTCTTTATATCTGTTCTTCACGTTTGCGACTTTTCAGCAAAAATGTATTTTGCAGAGAACGGAAATGCAATGACGATTACGGCCTGACTTTTGGCTTAAATCTTTGCATACACTTTTTCAAACAGCAGCAGACGACAATAATGTGTAGAATTCATGATAGGTTTATGTCAAATTAGCAAATTCTTGCTTTGTTTAAAATAATTGAGAGAAAAACAATGAAAAGGCTGAATAGATCAAATGTAGTAAATCAGTTTTGTGATTATATTTTAAAATTTAAGCATTTTTTGTAATTATTAAAGGTTAAAATTTTATATTTTTTTGTTTATATATGCACTTAAGTATTATTTATTGAATAACTGTGCTAGCTTTGTAAAGACAAATCTTTTGCTGTTGTGAACTACTTTAGATTCACCTCTAAATATTAAAAATGTGCAATAATGAGAATTTTTACAGCACTGTTCTGTTTCTCTTCACCCCCCACCCCCTGTGCTTCTCACATCTCACTCTGTTCTCTCCTGAGTCAGACCACCAGCTGATCCTGTGGATTTTGACATTAATTCAGTGGAACTCATATAATCCCCTGTCAGATTATACAGCCCCGCAAACACACAAGCACACACATCCAGAGATGCTTATCCATGCAGGAGCAGCACCACTAAAGCACATTTTATGACAAATGTGGAGCAAATACCTGATGTACATTCCTTCACGATTGATGTCCTTGTAAAAGTTCTGCAAGAAGAGACAGAGAGCTTGAGTTAGCATAAATTGTGTGTATGTCTTGTGGCACTGATGATCACCCATGAAGACAGTAGCAACTTCAAGTGTGCAAATTACAATAATTTGCCTTTCTGAGTGTTTGTTAGAATGTGGTGCGACTGGAAGTGTTTGTGCTGCAGCGTATGCTTCTGGCTGTGTGCGTCTGCTAATGTGTGGGAGTGTGTGCATGCGCCTCTGAGCAGCATTTCCATTTTAATTAGGTTTAATGACATGTACAGTGAACAGAGGAGTGGAACTAACTAATGTAACCCCACCTCTCATTAGCGAGAATAAAAGCATTCACAGACAAACTTCTAAACACACACAGACTACTGCAAACAATGAAGGAGGAGGAGACTATAAAGTAAGCTATTTTACAAACTCTTTGGCAAAGTTGAGATTTTTTTAAAAAGCATTTATTGTTGTGGACTTTTCTAAAAATACTTTTATCGGCAACCCAAACTAAATAAATTAATCAAAGAAATGCTCAAAGTCATTTTGTGGTTCATTTTAATACTGAAAAAAATGTGCTGTAGGTGTTCTCAATAATCCTAAAGAACTCCAGAATACATTAGAATAATTTAGGAAAAAAAGAAACAAAGGATAATCACAATTAAAAGGCCACTGGATTTTTTTTTTTTTACAATAGATCAGAAGATGATCAAGATAGGACCTTAAATGATAACATTTTTTTTCTTTGTTGTTCACTGAATAGAAAATTGAAGCCTAAAGATCCACACACCAATTTTAGAAAGGTCTTAAAAGATTGACTAAAATTAAACAGAAATGACAGAAAAAAAGCCCTCGAGTCCTGATTTAATCCACAGCACAAACGATCATATGGTTGGGATTCATGACTAACTCCTTCCTGGAAAGAAAATGATTATTTCAGGTTGTAGAAAAAACAAAGCTACAGCCCATTCAGAGGACCAAGAGATCAATTTTGGAGCAATGTTTTTATAGATTATAAAGTTCAATTTATAGGTTGAAAATGAACAAAAATAACAGTTTGAAAAACATTATATAAGAACAGATTTTATTATTTGATCAGTAAGTGGAAATCTATAATAAAACCCTGAGATTTACTCAACCCAGGGTCATGATTTATGTATTTAGATTAGATTTTATAGAGCTTTAGACATCTGTTTTTTTCTTTTGTTTTACTTTTTATCACTTTGCTGCTTTTGTCTTTCTGTTACATCTTTCTTGTAAGTTTTATTAAAGTTTATGATTCTGTGAAATATACAAGCAAAAGTAAAAAAAACACACCGTAGTATAAAGAAAAGTTCAACTGTGACCCAACTTTGTAATTAGTTGAGTTGGCTACATTCAAATAAGCCCATATGGAGAATATGAAACAAATAAAAAGAGGATTTATTCTAAGAAAGCTGTTGGCTTCTTCAGTTTTAAAGCAAAGACAAAAACAACTTATACGTGAGGGTGGGACTTACCAAAAGATTGACAGTGCAGCTCATGCGATTGTTGCGACTGTCATCCCCCATGACGGCGCGGTAGTCAAGGAGACGAATGAGGAGACCCTTCACCAAGGAGACGAAGTGCTGCACCTGTGGCTTCAGCATGGGCTTTTCAGCAGAACAGTCCAGCAATCTGGCAGGGAGACATGCTCCCCTTAATCATCAGTGACGTCTGAGAGAGCTATAATTCAGCGCTTAGAGTTTTATATGTTAATGACCTGCTAAGAGGAAAGGTACAAGAGGTAAAATTCTAAACATTCGAATTAAACCAGATTTTCTGGAAATACAGCTACAGACAAGAGAAAAATGGTTCAACATTTTTTTTTTTTTTCATAATAGGCAGAAAATTGGGTCTCCTGCTTGAGACGTACATGGTCTCAAGGAGCTGCATGTATTGTTCATCTCCTCCTCCACCTTCCACCTCATGGTCCAACTTCAGAATGATCTCATTCTCAAACTGCAGAGAGGAAAGAGGCAGTAAAATGAAACTGAGTAATTCAGTATACAATAAACATCATCCTGATTTATTTACATGGTGCGTTGGTGCAAGCTTGTGTGTGTTTATTATTAACCATGTATAATATATTCTACCTTCTGGAAGTTCCCAAACTGTGTATGTTCACAGGAGATCATGTCGAAAAAGATGGGAATGGTGGCTCGCCTCAACTCTTCGTCTGGAATTAAAGTCATCTCGAGGATGGGACCCACCATTCCAGGAATGAAGCAGATTTTATGACTACCTGCAAGATACCAAAAAAAAAAAAAAAATTCAGTAAAATAAAGTTTATTAAGGAAATGAAGCATGCATTTCTATTTACCATACAACACTTTTCACATTATGATTCTTGATTTATAAAAACATATACTATTGCAGCAAGAAATGTAGGGTTCTTACAATAGATTATGCAATAAATAAATAAATAATAAAAGCTGACATGAGTTCATAATTTGGAGAGTTTGACGGAAAAAAAATCCCACAACTGATAATTTTTTATATCTTTATATGATAACTTCTGGAAAACAGCGAAATACTGATGTTAGGATAAAAAAAGCTTTTTAATTCTAAAATTATTATCATTTCTTCACACTGTTGTGACCCTTCCATTAGTCAAAGAAAGATAACACTTCTCGTTATAACAATTAGTTTGATTTTCATCACAGGAAAAATACACTTTTTCTTTTTTGTTGATAAAATACAAACTTCCAATTATTATCATTTCCATTTAATTCAGTCCAATAAATGTGTTTTTAGTGAAAAAAGCAACATAAACAAAATATATTGGGCAATGCTTGTTTTGTTGCAGGGTTCTGATAGTTATGCAACATTTTGCTTACATAGTAACCTTTTTTTTTTGCAATATGCTGTATACTCTTAGCTTAGTTAATAATTTATGATTTTTTTCAAGCAATGCAAGCAAACTTTCCAGTCCAGCTGCACATGGTAGAAAAGCACAACATATGCAAATGTAGTTACTGTATTTCAGAAAAAAGAAAGCCCAACTTTTCTGCATTAAACCAATTTTTCTTTACCTAGTTTGTACCAGATGTCACGTATTGCAAAGCCAATGAGCCTTCTCATGTCACCATATCTGAAACAAAGAAAGGATGAAAGTTAAAAGATTCAGAATAAAAGATGTAAAGAAAAAGGCACTCCTTAGTCTATAAGCAATTAGTTAGTCAATGTGATAACTCTTAGTCTTAGAGAACATATTCCCCTTAGAAAACGATCAAGCTGAAGCAGCCTCCCCGGCCTAATTTCATATGTTTTTACAGCAAACACTATATTTTAATAGGTACAGTAATGAGGTTACTGCAGTCGGAGCACAGATGGTAAACAGGGAATTGGTATGGCTGCTCTCTCACTTGACCAGAATCTTGTTCCTCTTGGTTGGCGAGAAGTGCTGCAGCTGCAAAGACTCCTGGGTAATAAACGCCACCGCCAAGTGGAAGTAGTTGTTCCACAGCTGGGGAGGGCAATAGAGAGGTGAAGTCGAGCTCATGTTCAAAACAAAACCAAGAATTCAAAAAAGAGAAACAAAAATAAATACAATATATCAAGATAAAAGCATAAAATGTGTCTACCTGGACTTCAAAGTCATCGTTATTAAGGAACTTTTGGTTCATGGTTACAGCATAAGTATTGATGGCTCGCAGGAACACTCTAGACAGGAAAACACAAAATATTTATAAAGAAATAAACTCAATTGGTCTATATTTCAGCACACAGCAAGAAATCTATTCTCATATTATGGAATTTTATGCAATGTTTGAAAAAATACAACGGGATTTTTTAGAATGGTTTACTACTTTAAAGGTTTAAATACTAAAAACATGTCAAATAAACAGATATCATATATCAGATTTAAAAATGGTCTAAATATTAGCAAAGATAAACAACCTGACGCCACATTATTAACACCCTCACTGCTTTCTTTAGAGAACTTTCAAGTCCAAGTAGCGGCCAGTCACTGCTAATCAAAGGCCCTTTGATCACAGAGCGAAGGAGAAAATAAAAGTTGTCAATGTTCTGGTTTAGCAAAATTGTAAAGAGAAAAAATATCAACCTCATCAACATGTTTGCAATCCAAACAAATTAGAGTCAACTTCCCTTCAAGTCAAACTCTGATTATCCTTCAGTCCTAAAAGACTAGACGTCTAAGATTTTACAAATGAGCAAAGTGAATGCTAAAAATAATCAGAAAACCCTGTTAGTTTAACTCTTTTGGAAAACCTTTTCTGGACAAAACTTACTAAGATTAAAGCATCAACAGTTGGGTTTGCAAATTAACATCAATTGCAAAATCAATAATTTAGTCCTTCCAAAGGATTTCAGTTTATGATGCATAAAAGAATACACACAATACAAGCATGCATGCCTTGCACAACATTATGGGTAAAGAAGTGAAGGCTTTTTACAGTCATTTTTCTAATGAACAGTTGATCTGACACGTCTTGGCATCAAGTAATGCAGCAATTCTTTTTGTAAAAACATACATTTATAATAAATGTTATATTTTTAGAATGCATTTCTTATTATGCTATAATGAATAATAATAAAAAACTTTAAAATTTTGGGTTACAAACACTTGTATGGGTCCCTTAGAATCGTTTTTACTGAGGTGGTCTAAATTGTGTTTCTTCACTTCTCAAACCACAAATATATGAGGAGCAAATTACTTTAAACATTTTTTTTTAGATTAAAACAAATCTTTTGTAAAAGTTCAGAGGTTTTGACTCCAGATTACAAGCTTTGCGTTATATTTTACTATTTTTTTCATGCCTTAATTCCAGTTTGGGAATTAATTGGGAAAGTCTTACAAGCCTTTTATTATAAAATGGTTCTGAGTGTGAAGTATTCATGAATGTAATGCATAGATATGATTATAGAATTGGAGATGCCTGTGCCAGGTGTTTTAAAAAAAATGTGTTTGCATGTTTGTGAGAGGCGCATTACCTGTTTTGTACCATAATCATGGCCATCCAGTCAGAGGGATACACATGTTTTCCAATCAGGTCTTTGAAAAGTAGAAATGATTCCATCAAGAAGTCCTGCATTTAAGGGCACAGCATCAATAAAGCTATTCAAAATAAACTACTTAAGTTTACATTTATGCAATCCAATGTGGACGTTTGATTTTCCTTCTCGTAACGCTATAGGCTACCAGCACCAAAATAACAGGTCTGCAGAAGTGTGTGTGCACTCACCACAAGATCAGTGCTTCCAGTGAAGGTTTCTATGTACTTTGCATAATGACGATCATCCATCTGACTGAGGATGGCTGTCATGCAGGCGACAACTCTGGACTGCAGATGTAAGGAGAAAAGAAAAGGAAGAAATGCAACTGTAGTTACGTTTGTCGCCAATCTGAGGTAAAGTTCAGTTAAAAGCATGAACATAACCATGTGTAGCCCACATCGACCGACAATAATGATCCTTCCAAACTAACACCAGCATGACAAATTATGAAAACACACATATTTCACACATAACAAATCAAAATGTATTTTAAAAATATATATAATTTTCAGTATTTACAGCTTCTAAACTTTCTAATAATGTAGCAAAGTTTAAAAACAGACTGAATGGGCTTAATAAAAATGGCTTAAAAGAAATGAAAGCTATACATTTCTGTTGGCAGCAGACTGTGAGAGCTGCAAAAAAGTACCAGTAACTTCTTGGGTCCATTTTTTTTATTGCTGTCGTCCTTTTTAATAAAGAAAATGAAAAGAAAACTCAGAAGATAAAAAAAACAAACAACAGTGTCTTAAAAAAATATTGTAATGCTATCAAATAAAAGAAGTTATGGTTTTGATTTATTCTATCAATATTCTTGTAAAAAGTTATGAATTATTTCTCTAGCTTGGAGTGAGACAATTATTTGAATTTTTAAGATAATCTAGCTAGAATAAGCAATTAAAAAATACATCTGATTGTAAAAAGTGCTTGAGGTGAAATCACAGAAGCAAAAAGCAAGCAGGCTGCTGACAAAAAAAAAGATTAAAGATAGCAAAGATAAAGAAGGGAAATGATGGGGAATAATAGCAGAGTTTTAAAATAATGGTCGACATAAGATGAGGCTTGAGACAAAAATGTATTCACTTTTTAGCTTTATAGGAAGATAGAAGAAAATGTAAAATTGCACCATAAATACACACTAAATTTGTAGTTTTTTTACAATAAAATTTTACAAAAGAGCTTAAATTTAAAAAAAGAAATAATAATGATATAAAAATTGTTAGAATAAATGATGCAGCTGTTTGAATTTTTGCAAGGAAATCCCAATATTTTGTTTAAAAATTAACAAAATCTTAATTTGATACATTTTCTTCAGCTTGACAGTCTGGTTTTTGCAAAATTTAAAAGTGTATAAAAGATAGTTGCAGCTCAGAGTCTGGATAAAATCTCCTTTGGAGCTGGCAGAAGCAAAAAGAAAGATGAAACAGAGAGGATGCATGATGGATGACTAATTGAAGATGAAGGATGATTGGCATCAAATATGGTGACAGCTTTTATTTCGTCAAAGTCAGCAGGGGCTCCGTTTGTGTCCTCTTTAATGCCAATGGAAATAGATATTTGTTTGGTCACATACTCGAACATAAACACATTTTTATAAACTTGGAACAATTGTTAAATCACACTCAGCTCATAAACACATTTTTATTAAGTGAAAATCATGAATAGGTACTGTGAGTTTGGAGACTCAATGTTTGTGAATTGACTCATAATATCAGCTTTTCATTTCCCATTTTTCCTTCTTGTTTCCCTAAATACAAAACTAAATGTTAAAACTATTTTTTTTTAAACAAAAACATTTTTAGAGTTTTTGGAGGCTCCACTTTTCATTCACTACTAACTCCCAGCTTTCGACATGACATTAGTATTGAAACTGCATCTCTGATGGATCTCCTGTCACGCAGGCGTGGCGGTTTCATTATATAATGATACAAAATTCATGTGTCTACCACCCCCAAGTGGCAAACAGCGACAGACAGGGCTGAGCGGCACAATTAACTCACCCTGTCTCTCCTCTCCATCTTTGCCTCTTTAGTGTGCAAAGGCTTAACAGTAATAGGATTAAGAACCCACCCACTCAGTCGCAGGCCAAAATTACTCTAAAGCTAAGTACTTTCGGGTTTCATTCTCTCCGTGACTGAGTTTGTGTGCATGTTTGTGTTTGGGGGAGCAGGTGACATGTCACATCTTCCTGCTTCCAGTAATGACTGCTCTCAAAGGACCTGTTGCCATAATCTTCAATAACTTCAGCAAAGAAGCACAAAGGCTCAGCCTGATTGTGTTTTAGCACATTATTATTTTTCATTAATGAGTTTTATGATACCTGATGGACTTTAAAAAGTAAACTTGCTCTGTGCAAAATGGCTGCAGAGCGTTTTGACAGCAGGGAGGGAGCTCTGGCCTTGATGAGGCAACAACCTTACACAACACTGAAGAGATTATGCACAAAAACAGGACACAAACGCTGGGGAGGTCAACCATTTCCTCCTCCTGCCTCTACCTGCCTACTCTGTAGATAGTCTCGACATCCCCAACTGCACAGCAAACCTCGAAACTTGGTTAAGTATTTTTAAACTGGTCCAAAATGACATAAATAAATAGCATCATGCTTTTATTTTTACATCACCCTTAAAATGTACTACTGTTGTCAAACAGCAAACCCATCTTCAATTATATTGCTTTTAAATTAATGAATAACTGTAAAATTATAAAAACTAGCATTTCTTTAAACACGTAAAACAAACATTTTAGACATTTAATTTAGGAAACATACAAAAGAGGAAACTAAACCACTTATAGAGCCTGGGTAAAAAGGAATACTAGCAGCAGACGGCAGACCGGTGTGCTGTGATACAGTCTGGCAGCTGCAGTGTCATTACTTCATGTGTCGCTGAGTTGCCAGATAAAAGTAGAAAAGAGCAGCATTTTGCACGGCAACACATCACACCAAGAAAAGTTATAGCCCGTAAATTTTTCGGAGGCTAGAAAATGTGTGGTTAAGAAGAAGGTCAGCGTGACAGTTCACCCATTTTATTGAACAAGAACCACATTCTAAAGTCTATGACTATCTTTCATGAAGCCAAGAATTTTTTTTTCTTTCAAAAATTACAGCATTGACATTTAGTTTGCAATGAAAGTTTATAATTTTTGATCCATCCATAAAAACAATAAATGCATGAGTCAAACAAATTGAAATAGCATAATTGAAATATTATACATTAAAAAAAAGGAGCATCAGTTACAACGGCCTAATTAAAATACATTCCTTTAAAAATATTACAATTTTGTTGGTTTGAAAAAAAAAAGCAAACCAAAAACTGAGGGTTAAATAGAGAAGAGGTGCATCACAACACTGCTGTAAAGCATAAAAACATCATTAAATGAAATGCATTTTTTTATGTCACAAAGGTAAAAAATAAAAAAATCCATTCAGAATTTCACACATGAAGACATTGTTATCTTGAAGCCAGCACTTGTTAAGGCTGTTTTTATGCCTGCATTCTCTTCACAACCTTGTCCTTAATACTCCCCATTTTTCCTCCACTATCTCTCCTTTAATGGCATCTCCCCAGTTGCCAAATAATTGAATTGTGATTTTTTTTTCCTTAACACCTAAGAGCACAGTCTCACTGGGAGCCTGCAGCCATATACACATGCTCATATTTGACCCCCTCCACTACACAAAAACACACACTCAGATGTTTTTCCATCACCTACAGCCAGAGGTGAAAAGTAGCGAGGAGGTGTAATTAGACTCGCCGTGTTGTGTCGATGCAGCTGAGTCTGAGAATTTGGCAGTATCTGTGTGCACAGTTTGTATTTGCAGGAGCCGTCTGGGAATGTTAAGGTTTGCTCACAAAACAGATCAATGCGTCCCCATCCAACTATTTGGTCGACAAGTACAAAGAGGCACAATCGGGTATTACTAATAGGGAGGGAAAAACGGGAACGGAGAGGTCAAGGAGACCGAAGCAGTTAGAGAGAGCAGGGAATGAAAAAGAAAAGATGCAATAAATTCTGTTTAGGTTTGGTGATCACATCTCCTGCTCTCCGGTTTGATTCTCAGACAGTGTGGTCCTTTCCTCTTCTCTCTCCTCGCCAACAATGCCTCCTCACCTCATCCTCCACTCCTGTATGAAGGCTGCACCCCATTTAAACGCAACTATCCCCAGCTTTATCAAAGCCAGGAAGAGGCTGCGCTCCCCAGTGTTGTGTAATGCGATTGTGCTTTTGCCCCGCCACATGCACATACAGGCTGCATGCATCATTTTCTCTGTCTCTCAGCGGAGGTCAATTGAAACACAACACAAGGTGAGTCGACCACTTTGCAGTGGTGCATATATCACCGGCTACTCTGGCGTGGGGGAGGGGTCAGGAGGGATGTGAAAGAGGATGCTGCATGAAATCCGGGCGAGACACAAACAACATGGAGAAGCTTTGCAAACTGTTTCAAACATCAGAAAACTCTGCTTCTCTGCTAGTGTGACTCACCACGTGGCAGGACTTTGTTTCTGTCTTTTAATGATGATGTACAAAGACAGAACCAATTAAGCAAAAGTTTCTGCTTTCCTTAGAGGATATTATTTATGATTAGTGCTTTTTTCCCCAAAGCCTTTTCCTGTAAAATCCGGTTTAGATGTCTGATTTGTCACCAAAAAAAGAAAAAGTGGATCGTTTTCAGCCGGAACAAATGAGAACGGATCCAAAGATCAAAGCAGTTTGAGTGACAGGACAGCCAAGCGCAGACGATGAGGTGAGTGTGGGAAATGGAGATAAAAGAAGAAGACAGAATTGTGAGAGGCTAAACTGGGGCAAAGAAGATGGAGGACGATGACTAAACAGGTCAAAGAGGAAAAGCGACATGAGGCTCCCAGAGACCGGAAACAAGTTAATAATCAGGTGACGGTACCCTGAGATCTGACAGGAAAGCAGAGATATAAATAAGAAGAGCAGTTGGTGCAAGAGTGTGCGCTCAGAGTCGAGTTTGTGTGACTGTTTGCGCCCTGGCTCGACTCCCGGGAGCAGACATTTCTGAGCTGCCAAAGTTTGGCTGGGTCCACCGTCGTGCCAGGGTCAATGTAGGCGCACACACAGACCTCGCCACTGAAACCAGGACATGGTGGGGGGGATAAGCCACCAACAACACGGTAGAGACAGAGCGGGACACAGTTGAGGTTCTACCAAACGGCTGATGCCATTTAAGAGATATGTGAGAGTTAATGAGAAAAATGCAGCAGGTATAAACTGGGATGGGAATCGATTAAGGATAGAGAGAATAGAAGGGAGGGGAGGAGAGGGGGGGGAGAGAGGGAGGAAAGGAAGATCAACGAGCTCTGAGAGCGGCGAGGATCAGCAGCGACAGAATGAGACGGAGGGAGATAGAGAGCGGTGAAGAGGTAGAGGAGAGCGCTGCTGAAGACTGAAGGACTAACAGACACAAGGGAGCCACACCGGGAACACAGGACAGGAGAAGGATGAGGACCAGAGAGGAGCGCAAGAGAAGGTAAGTCATCAAAAACGCAAAAAGAAGAAAAAAAAAAAAGCTGTAGAATATTACTGAGAGGATGTGTGCACACAGTTGAGTGTGTGTTTGAAGGAGTGAGAGCATAAAAGCGCACAATGTTTTCCTCTTGCTCTATAATGACCCTCTGAGGAATTCCTCCAGACTAAAAGCCCACGGCTGGTACTTCATTCTTCAAAGCAGATCATTCAACATTTAAGACACTGTCTGTGACAGTCAGTGAATATCTCGAAGCAACTCTGAAAAACAACTCAATTAATCCAGTGCAGGAGATCATAAAGATCATTGTAGTGAACGTTTCAGGACGGACTCCTTATTCCCTCCACTAGACTGGGCTTGAGTTTAAAAGAAGAAAGCTGCTTGAATATGGTCATTTGAGGCCATTTCTGGTGAAGAAGTGGTGCAATCAATGCCAAACACTGTACTGTGTGAGCACATGTGACAGGTGAGACATCGAATCAGTCCATCACAGAAGGATTTGATGAATTCCAGTGTGTGTGCCTGACTTCAGTGTAAGCTCATGCTACATGTTGTATTATGCAACATTAATTACTTTTTTTTAAGTTTGCTTTAATGCTTTTAGCCAGGATTCCAAATGTTCCTGTGTGTGTATGTGTGTTGCTGGCCTAACAGCCTGTTATCCAGCTGTCATGGCAGTGAGGATCTCTTTAAAATTCTGTGTTTACACTAATATTGCTCCCTTGCCTCTGTGTTGATGTGTGTGTATTAGGAGAGTATCATAGATAAGGCAACTGCTTCAAAAAGTTCTCCAGAAGTTAATGTTTTCAGTCATCTAAAAGAAGGAAACAGTGCAAACAGACCACTGGTTCTCATCATCTTAGTATGAGGCTTTTCAAAGTTTTTTATTTTCACTTTTTCTACCAATAGATAAAAAAAAACTAAGCTGAATAAAATGGTGCACTTATTTGCTTTTTCTGCTTTCTGACTGCAGAAAAATGAAAAATCCCCATTTTTGCATCCGTGCTTTCACTCATCTGCCATACAGACCGCTGCACAATCCCCAAACTCGCCATTTCTTTTCGCTTGCTAACCAGGTGTTCATTTGTCCAGGTGTTCTTTTCATCAAATGCTCCTCCGTTTTTCAGTTCCAGCATTCATTTGCTGTGCAAACAGCATAATGTGAAACTTTTATGCACGCAGCATTCACTTACTGTCAGATGTTTCCTTGCACAGCAGAGGCACTAGCTTTTAAGGTACTTTTTCTTTTTCTACAGCGCCTTTACTGCTTTTAACCATGTCAGTGCTGCACAACAGAAAGGAGCACCACAAACATCACACAAAATCTTCATGCAATGTCAGACCGACATGTGGAAGGTGCCGTTTCTTTGTGAAGTTTTCTTCCTTTTACTGGTGTCTCATTTTGGACCATTTGAGGAGATGTCAACCTATTTTTTTGCATTTATTAGAGCATTTTATGAATATATTAAATTAATTTTTCCTGTCACAGAATTCACAAAAAATCTTATTACATTAATGAATAAATTATACAACAAATGAAGTTTCAAAAGCAAAAAAAAAAAAAACACATAAAATATATTAAAAAATCTATTTTTTAGTAAGCAACCTCATTAGCTTGTGAGATGGCTATCCAACATTTACTGTTTGTTCCAAAATCAAAACTGTTTCTCTTATTAACCTATTAAAATGAAGTCTCACTTCAATTATCGTTCGATCTAATTAAACAAATGTTCCCAGTGCCTTTTTATTTATGATTGTGCCTTCATAAGAAATCTACCTCTGCGTTGTGGGCGGAACAGTTGGCACTGAATAAGCCTGCCCTCACTTCCCATCATCCCTTTGTTTACACTCTCCCTAGCTAGTTTACAGCCCCTCACAATCCCAACCTAACATTACCAGTTTAACAAAAATGGCGAGCAATATTGGACCTATCCAGGCATACAGTTTTGAGCCTGATCCCAGAGTAGACGACGAAAATAAAGATGTACATAAGTCTGCAAGTGGATGAATCAGAATTGACCAGGGAGCTTGTGGCATGTATCTTCTAAGTCAAGCTTTTTCAAACTGTAATTATTTGTCTGCTGCTGATCCACAACGATTTGAATAAATAAATGCTCAGAAATGCAATTATAAGCTGATTTATATTCATATATGTCCTCAATCATGAGAAAAATGCCACAAGAACAGGTTAAAAACACAATGTTTTTAAAAAATGTCTTTCACTGTACGACAATAATAAAACAAGATATAATGACCAAAAAAAACCTCAACCACTGCACCAAATTTAGCTTCAGAAAGTGTTTGTTTCCAATTATTTGCGTGTGGTTACCGAAAAGAAATGAGCAACGAAAGGAGAAATAATTAATTTGAATGAGGCTCGATGCAAATTACAGAGCAGACAAACTTAATCAATAGGTTTTGACATTAAACTGCATTCGCTTTCAGGCCTTTCCCCACTGAGTGACAAATGATGGAGAGAAAGAGCAAATAGAGGTTAAAGGAGGACTGCAAGAAAGACAGGGAGAAGATTCAAAAGAAGCGTGCGTGTATCACTGACACTTCAGTTCCCCCTGCTCACCGCACAGACTGTGAGCGAAGGATGAGAAAGAGATGACACTCAGAAAAAAGACAAAAGGACAAGAAAGTCGGAAGGGCACGGAGATAGATGAAAAGAAGAGAAAGGGCAGCGGGGGCAGCAGAATGGAGTGATGACAGGAGGAGAAATAGATTGAGGGTTAATGCTGGAGAGGCTGAATGAGATGTGCAGACAGGATGTGTGATACGGCAGAAGAGACAAAGATGAGATGACAGATAAATGCAGAGAAAAGAGGAGTTATCAGAATGAGGATGTGTGGAGAGAATAAAGACTGGAAAAATGCAGGAAACAAAAAAAGAGTGAAGTACAGAGTGTAAAGCTGCACATCACACCTACCCCCCCCACACAAGCTTTTTGTGTGGCTGTGTGTCCTAAAGCTCAGACACTTTGTTTTCCAGCATGAAGTCACTGGAATAGGTTTCCACTAGATCATGTTTGCCTCCTATTATTAAATATTTGCTGGAAAATATGCTATAAATATTCAGTTTCACACAGGCTTTTCTGCTCTGCTGCTCACAAAACCCACAGCCTTCTAACCAACAACAAAACAAATGAATTAAAAGCAGCAGATGGATATGTCAATACCCTGCTCTCTTTCGGTGCGCCGCTATTTTCCCATTACAGACTCAGAACTAGTCGTAAATAAGCCTACGTCATAAAACCGAGTCACTTTTTAGAGGCCATCTGAGGAGTTTTGTAAGTCGTAAAGTCATTTTTTTACATCATCAGAAAGTTATTAGTATAAGATCTTAAAAGTTTATCTTGTAAGACTTTTAAGGTGTTGGCAAAAAATGGGTGAAGAGAGTTAAATATTTTTAATGTAATGTCAAGAAAGTTTAAAAGTTTTGTTAAAATAAAAAATTTGACAAACAAATAGTTCATTGTATGTTGAAAGTTGAAAGTGCAAAATGTTTTCTGAAAATGAAGGATGTTTCAAATGTAAACTTGAGATTATAACGTCCCATCCTGTTCTCTGACCCATTCCCTGGGGGAGGGGTGAACTACAGACACAGCTGTGTTTAGGAACCATTTGGTGGTTGAACCCCCCCAGTCCAAGCTCTTCATGCTGAGTTTCAAGCAGGGAGGTCTTTGGTATGACTCGGACATGGATTTGAACTCATGACCTTCCAGTCTTAGGGCGGACGCTCAACCAAAGTTTACCTCAGTCTACCACTTATCCAAAATTTATAAGGAAGAAATAGCGAAAAATTACTAATTTTGTTTAAAATATTCATGCACGCAAAGTATTACTTACATAAACTGCTTCATATTTTCTAAATGCAGGTATTGTCTGAACTTTCATCATTTTTGCTTAGAAAGTTTTTGTCCAAACAAGCAGCAAATCTGGAAAACTGTTGTTCGAGGACAATTGTTTGAATTAAAAAGGGTTTATGAACATAATTAGGATTTTCTTGCTGTATGTTTCCATATCAGTTTGTAGGATTTGTGGTGAAACATACTTTTGAGCCTTTTGCTCAAGAGTATGTTTCAAAAACACAGTGTGCGTCACGCCATTGTTCTGGACTGCCTGGGACATTTGGCTTTTGTGATATGAACGCTGTAGCCTTTCGTAGCATCCAGCTCTTTCTTTGAAATGCTGATTTAAGTGTGCTGCCCCCGAACGAAACAATCACACTTGATTAAAACGCTCAGTAAAATAGGCTGCAGGAAAGCCTTGCTGAAGTTTTTTTTTTTTTTTTTCCAATTAGTACAGGAAGTGTTTCTGACAGTTTGTGTTACATAATATTCTAAAGTACCTGACATTTTTAAAAAAGCAAACATCCAAATTAAAAAGAGAAGAATACTTAAGCAGGCCTTATACCAGGACACATTAAGCCCTTCACAACATGACAGAAAAAAATCATTCAGTGCTGCCTAATCTAAGCACATAGTGATTCAGAACATGATGATTGTCGTTTTGGAGCATCTTTTGACATAAAAATTCAAATATATTTAATGAATGTCTTAAATAACGTAAAGGGAGATCAGTGGGGACAAAAGTTCTATTTTTCTAAGGACAATTTGCTACATTTTTTTTAGTAACATAAAAAAGTAATCAGAACTTTATTTCCAGGAGGTGGTTTGTGTCATCTGTGCTTACCACGGTTCCTCCTCAGTGCCTGGAAGGAGAAGCTGAGGCAGAAAGAATTGAGATACTAGCAATTTGGTGCTTTTTGCCAAAAGCTGCAACTCAAACCCCTTCACT
>NC_050521.1:13597913-13631579 GCF_002922805.2 Oryzias melastigma | reverse complement strand
TGAAGCCCTGACCTTAACATCATCGGTTCGTGCAGTCAAAAGCCAGAAGCATTGACTTGTGTAGGGTCCTGGTTTTGTGCTGCTGCACAGCTGTTCTGCCACACCGTTTGAGGGTTGTTATTGTTATATTTTTTACGCTTTTTAATTACCTCAAAATAAAATAAAAACTCTGTGATGAGAGGGTGTTAATGCTCCCACGGCTTCTAATCTAACCCATCCAGAGAAGCAGATGTCTGTGGCCACCTGTGCCCACATCACTTCAAAGTCTGCAAGCACGCTGCGAGGCGTCTTCCGATTTTCTCACTTGCTTTAGATTTCTCATGTGTTGTTTTTTGCAACATTTAAGTCCATCAGCCTTTTTATTGATTTGGAAGACTGTTAAAACATATAAAACAAGTTTGGTTTAAAATAAATGGTTTAAAAATGGCAAAGCTGAGTTCAAAATAACCTCAGAAAACCAAAGTGAATAAAACTTTCCTCCATGCTCCCATACCAGGAGATGAAAGGGGAAAAAAGACTGACTGCGCAATCCAAAATGCAGTGTGCCCTGTCCCAAAGGGCAGATAAAGTGCTGTGTTTGTTCTGTTCTGGCAGTGAGTGGGTGAGAAATAGTCACCGGGAGAAGCAGTGTGGTTAGAGAGCGCTAAAGCGAGTCTCAGTCAGTCACCCAAATACACACACATCTATGGTTTGTGTCGATCAGCAGCTGAAAAATGAGGCTCACCTTGAAACGACAAGGGACTCGATTCGATGGAGCATTCACTGTCTGTTGCCACTGCAAAGGCGTGGGTGCACACTCACCGGCATGCTGGCACATGCGACTGCACATACCGTTGGATGATTCTTGGAAAACACAAACCCTCCAACTGGTAAATTGCATTCATTGTGTGTATGCTTTTATGCACACATGGCGACAGATGCTCAAGCATATTTGTGGTTTGCATTGATTTTCAGCAAGCAGGGTTTTTTTTTTTTTTCATCTAAATGCCATTTTTCAAGAGTTGGTGGTATTTTCATTAATACATCTTCTAGTAAAAATTCTAGAAACTTCAGGCTTCTTGTATAAACTCTGATTGCTCCTTGTGTGGGCTTTAGATACATACTAGTGTGATTGTGTGTAATTTCAACACGCATATCCCTCGTCTTCTGAATCTGATTCATTCTCCCTTTAATTCCACCCTGTACTGCCATCTCCCCTGTTCACCTCTTTGGTCGCTCTGCCTTCATCCCACAGCTGACAGTACCCTCCTCCCCCTCTCCTCCCTGTTCATTTTGTACAGCCAGAGGTGCAACGTGGGCAAGTCACAAAGATTAAATATAGAGACAGATGGAGGGGAAAGAGAAACGCCACATATCAAAAACAGCATGACAAAGATGGAGAAGAGGGAGGCGTGGGGAAATGTGTGACACCCAATACAAGCAGCTGTGAAAAGATGGAGGTAGAGTGGTGCAACACTGTGGTACATTGGATTTAGGAAGACTGCAGCAAACACAGGGGAGTTTAAAAGGCAGAAAGACATAAGTGTGAAGTTTATTTTTTGATCAAACAACTTACTGTTTTACTTTTAGCCTTTAGATCAGAGGTGAAAGAAAGAGGTGAGTTTTTATTATTATTTTTTTTTTTAATCAAAATGTAGTGACGGTTTGTTAAAACAAATCAACCAGCTTCCCATATGAAAAAGTCTGAACCAAAAGAATAAATGCAAACCACAAATTTTACACCAAAGATTTATAGACAGTCTATAAAACTTTAACTCCAGCCTCAGTCGAGCCGCCAAAACCCTTTTAACACAAGAACCGTGTCTTTAAACTCCAATCTCTAAATCCCATCCTTTATTGTTTTCTGCAACTTCAAACTGGGCATGCAATGAAAGAAAAAGTAACACTGTATTCACCCTATTTTTCTTAACAGAATATGTCGGACCATTAATGACAAACATTTGTTAACAAAAAAGGAAAAGCATCCACTATGCAAGGAGAGAGGAGCTTCAGATACTTGTTTGCAGCATACAACCCATTTTCTGGAGCTGACCAACCGCTTTATCACAGGCCTTTTGTACAGGCGCTAGTCCACCTGAACTGCCTGACCTCTACAGGAGAACACCAGTCGATAATCTTCATATTTAACTTTTGAAGCTTCTCAAGAGCAACTTGGGAAGCTTCAGAGACGGCAGTTTGATGTTGTTCTCCTGCGACTCCTCACCCACAGGAGAAACGAGACAAAAAAAATAAATTAATACATTGAGAGAAAAAAACGTAATGTCCTTTAACTTTAGCATAATGTTTAATCTTTAACAAATGCCTGAAATGTTTCTGGCAGAAACACAAACCTCCCCCAAAAGCCTCAGTAGCAGTGTAAGGCATCACTAGTTTATTGACACAACAGGAAAGAAAGAAAAAAAAAAGTCAGAGCTGATTGCAGTGAAATTACCTTCAATCAGCATAGTCTGAGTCCCGAAGGAAACTGTGACAACTTTTTTTTTTTCCATATAAAGTAGTGTTTGCTCACAGTTCTGCAATCATTAATTCTCTCCTTTAGGACTAGGAGTGGCTGTTAATTCAGACACTTACTTCATTCCTGGAATGAAATAAGTGTCTTTAAGCAAGGCACCAAATTCTGCACTTCCTCTGTTGAAAGAAACACTAAGTAAGTGTTTTGAAAATGTGTAAATGAAGCATGTGGGTTGTTGAGCAAGTGTTTTAAGAAAACAGTATGACTTTGAAAAGATGATCATGTAACTGCAGTTAATCATTTTTTAAATTTAAACTGTAGTTTGGATCTTTTTTTTAATCCAAGCAGTCATTGCTGTCTCTGTCATTAAACAAACATAAAAAAGTAAATCTATGGCCCAAGATACCAGGCGTCCATCCCAGGGCATTAATATTGTAAGGATTTCCATGGCGACCATTCAGGAACAGTCCAGGCTGGTGACTGTGTACAATAGACTAATGCTTGTGGTTTGCTTCCTGAAAATGTAACCTCTGAGATGTAGACACAACCTCAGAAAATTGAACTACCTATGAATAAAAAGCAACACAAATACCTAAAAGTGCAAAGATAAATGTATTTTTGTATTTTTCTCTCAGACTGTTTACCAATTGTATAAAGTCACACTCCAATCATCTTTTGATCTATTTTAAACACATTTCCAGTGGTCTTTTAATAATGATTTTGCAGTTTTTTGCCAAAAAAAAAAAAAAAGTGTTTTCTAGGACATACGCCTTGTTTCCACTGAGTGGTCCGGTACGGTACGATCTGTTCTGATATTTTGAGCGTTTCCATTGTTAAATGGACCCATTATACAATTCCACCCTGTACCTCTTGAGGGCTCCCATCCATTGTAGTTCCATAGAAAAACTGAACGGGACAGTTGGAGCGGAGCAGCTGTAGCCACCCGTTGATCTTCAGAAAGTGATGGCGACATTAAAAAGCACCAATATAGCGCTAAGCTAGTGTGTCCATTTTCCTCTCTACGGTGGTATTCTGCAATCTTCTTTCAAAGAACATAAAATTTCTGTTATACATGTTGTACCAAAAGTAACGCTGGAAAAAGACGAGTTGCTGGGGGTTACCTGAGTGGAAATGCTTGCCAGAATTAACTGGACAAAAGAGTACCAATCCTTACCAGACAGGACTGCTCAGTGGTAATGAGGCTATAGTTTCTGCCGAGTAGCAGGAGTTCGCTTGCCTGTGAGTTGTGGCTGGGACTGTTAAGTGCTGAGTAAGACTATCTTCATTTCCCACCGTCCATCTGTTTATATACACTCCTTCTAGAGTACACACCTTTACAACAGTTATGAGCCAGATTGCAGATCAGATGAGGGAAAACAAAGATTTGCATGGATCTATTTGTCTGCAAGTTGGAGGCATTGGAATGGATTGGAGAAGGGAGCTTGTGCCCAGTTGATTGTACTACCTACATTACAACTACTTACTTTTTCAAAAGTATGTTTTCATCTTCTGATTCACATTGATACGAAATAAGTAATGCTCTGAAAATCACTTAAGCTTATTTTCATTATTTAGCTCCATCATGAGAAAAAAGCCACAAAAACATGTTAAAAACACTTATAATACAATTTTCAATGGTGTGGGTTTTCAAGCAACTAATCTTAAAGTTATTTTTAAGAGACTGTACATTAACTAAGACAAATCCATTTTTTTTACAAAGATAATACTGTCATTTTGTGTCTGAAAACGACAGCTGAATAACACGACAACTAAGTTAAAATCTTTATGAATAAACCACAATCTATTTAGTGAAATCCCTTTAGCCTTGTGCGTCTTTTACCTGATGTGATATAGAATAAAGAAGCAATATGTAACAGAAGCTGACATTGTTTGATATGCGGAGCCGTCCACATAAACAATTACACTAAAAAGCTTCACACTAAAAGCCCACTTTGCTGTGCACAACCTATTGTTCTCCTATGTCGATCCAGAAAGCAGGATGCCAGCCGTGCAGTCTATGATGCAGACTGAGTACAGCTCACATTTTATGGTGCTGAGACCTTAAAGGCACTACAGGCCGAATGATAAATTGTGTTCATTCATTGTTAATATTTAATGCCCTTAAATGAAAGTTGAAATTCTGAGGAGTCTGGAAACACTAATTTCACTTGATGCATGGGGAAATAAAAAGAAAAAGTCAGAACTTACACAGTCATTGTTATTCTGCTCATGCGATTAAAACAGCAAGAGGACATCAGGCTTCCAAATGAGTCACTGTAAGTCATCACTGCCCATTGGTATGAGGGAACATGTGCAAGACTGATCTGAATACACATAAACTATTAGAGTAGAGGTCAGGCTCATCACAGTCAAGCTGCATTACCTGCTGTCCACTGCTGAGAACATGTTTTAATTAGTACCTCCTGACATGGTGGCTTCAAAAACATATTTAACCCTTAAACCCTTCAGACAAAAAAAAGAGTAGCTTTTTGTCAGTAATCGCACTGAATATAAAATAATATGTCATTTGTGTTTTCTCGCATTCAGAAAAATACTGCAATGCTCCACTCTTTGACCGTTTCCAGGCTATATCTCTGCTGGGGACCGTATGCCAGCAGGCTTAATATCACCCAGTGACTAAAATGTCCCAGAAGTGATGAAGGCAAAAGAAAAAAAAAATGTCCCCTTTAAAAATGACTGTAGCTTGCAGCATTTCTGGTTTCATGTGAATCATTCCGGTTGTTCGACAATACATACGTTAAACTGAACATCTCCGAGGAATGCTAATGATTTGATCGGGTGCAGAGTCACACAGTAAACGTATTGCACTGCCAGTTTCCATCGGGAGCTGAACAGATTTGACTTCATGATTTCATTATCGCAAATGCAAGCCACTCAGGGTGCAATGGTTTGAATCACTTTTTCATGCTCAGAAAAACTAATTCTGTATTTTGAAATCAGCCCTATTTAGTCTACAGTCTGTCCCCTGCTTGCCAATATCTGCAGCCGCAATGACCCAATTCCCTAATGGGGCAGGAGTAAACATTACCCAAATTGAATGCACTGATCACAGTGAATCCCAACACATCTCAAAGTCAATCCTTTATGCGTACGTATTATTTATTTTACGTTTAATAATTTTAAAAAGTTATAATAAAATGCATAGACTGCTGCATAAATATGATCTAAAGTTTATATAACTTAGAAACACATCCTCCCCGTGTGACCACCAGTTTAGCATCAAACCTAAAGCATATCTATGTTCCCTCATCTAAATGAGAACTGAAAGATTGCTAATGTAACTCTCGACTACCTGCTGAGATAATAAGAGCTCTGATCGATTTGGTCAGTGTGAACTCAAAGCTTTTTATGGTTCTGAATATATCCAATGCATGTGTCGTCATGCTGTGTCTTTTTGCCTTTTACTGCTGCTGATTCACTAACTTAATATTCATTTCTTTTCTATGCAGAATAAAGCAGAAAAGTCCAAAGAAATCATCTGCTGAGGCACACCAGTGGGAAACTGGCTTCTATGTTCAGTCAGAAACTAAAACAAAGTGGATCTCGTCTGTGGATATTATCAATGCATGAAGAATAAAAGTTTATTGAAAACAGGATTGCTCTGTGAGGCAGAAAAACTGTTTTAATCTGCACTCAAACACGGACACATAGAAGAACATTCCAGCTTCCTCTTGGATGCTATCCTCCTGAGGCTGGCTGATGTCACTGCTTGCCTTCATCCCTTTCAGCTCCTCCGGGGGCTGAGCCAACCTGCAGAGGAGCATGGGCAGAAGAGTGGCTGACCCAAACAATCCGGTGCCAGCTCTGGGGGTTCCTCTGGCAGGAGGGCAATGGGGCCCGCTGTGCAGCGTTGGGGTGCAGACATCTCCCAGACTGCGGACTCTCCCCTCCATCAAACGACACAGCACCCAAACAACCAACAGAACTCAGCTACTTGCCATGGCAACCGACAAAGCAAAGGATGCAGAGACAGCAGGAGCAATCAGAAGTGACAGCACCAGCCCGGCAGTGTCCAAGGAGACATCTCAGAACGAGATCAACAGCCTGACACAGGACGACATGGGGTCACAGGGGTCAGGTAGTGGAGTTTATTGCCAGATCAAAACCACACGGACCAATCCCAAAGACACAAAAGGCAGGAGGGCACCTCGATATGCAAATGGGAGTGTGGTGGCGTCTGATGTGGTGGGAGGGGTTTGCACTGAAGCCACAGACAGTAAGGAGATGACCCAGGAGTGGAGAAGGGTGCAGTCTTTGAGAGGGGAAACCCATCGCTCGGTATCAAAGACGGTGAGCGCTCGAACGTCTGCACAAGCCATAACGCCTCGGCCCTGTCGAGTAATGACGAATCCCCCACAGAGCCTTTGTGGGACATGTGGGAGGAGACGGTCACAGATCACGCCGTGCACAGGCGCCTGTCGCAGGAGGGTGGTCAGTCAAATCACAGCAAGCCAGACCTTGCCTAATCCACCACGAAAAGCATCTGTGGCTGCAACACAGTCCCGGAAAGCCTCTGCAGCTCTGAGCTCTCAGTCAGGCACAAAAAACTCCCAGACGGTCGATACACAGCACCACACAACAGCAAAGGCGGCTCAAGCACCACGCCTGTCACACACAATACCAAAAACCAACAGTTCACACTCCAACCACACAACACAAGCGCAAAACAAAACAAGAGACTCAAAGATGACACGGCCACATTCTGCAGACTTTACTTATTACAAAGACTCGGCTACGCAAACAACAGAAACACACATGAACAAAAACACAGACGACAACACTCGCTTGCAAAAGACACTGTCATCGACGAAAGAGGACACTAAAGTAGATGCAGCTGATGAAGACACCAACAATTTGTGTCAAACACACAACACTGAAAGACATGAAAACATTTCCACCTGCATCACCACCAAGCCTCAAGCCTCTTGCTTTCACAGTGACCCAAAATCTAGAAGCACCCCACCTTTTCCAAACATCCTCGACTGCACACCAGCCTCACCCACAGATCAAACCAAAGACCAGGACACCACAAACACATCCGAACAGTCCTCTGAGCCCATCAAGTTCAAGGACTACACAACGCAGAAGAGCAAATCCTTCGACGACCACATTCTGCCTTGTAAGACTCATGTGCAAGCACAATGCAACGGAGCTCCAGGGGGACTGCCAGACGGACGTGCAGTGAACGCACCACGGGGGCTGGAGAGGCAGCTCCAGACTGTGGAGGAGAACTTGCTGTCCAACCATGAGAAGATAAAGGTGCTCCTCAACGTGATTCAAGACCTGGAGAAGAGCAAGGCCTTCAGCGAAGGGTGAGAGAAGGGACTTGGGGAGGAATAAACTGCAAGAGAGAAGGGAAGATAGGGGAAGGTAAGAAGAAAAGGAAAAGAAGAAAAGGAGAATGACATGAAATTGAATTAAATGTCAGAAAAGAAAAAAGAAATCAGGAAGATATGGGTAAAGAGAGATAAGTAGAGCTAATTACCGTAAGATTAACAAAGAGCAAATATGGAGGATATCAAGACAGAAAGCTTGAGAGACCAAAAATATTCACAATAGTTTTGCAGTTTCTGAAAATAATTGTCAAGCATATAATACTGAGACAATTCTGTCTTTCATTCTTTTACTGCTTAAATATATCTCACCATCTCTTGCTCTGCCCCTAATGAACCCTTCATAGGTACTTATCTTTCAACACCTCCACACATGAGCCTAATCTACGTACATGTGACTCGCTGTTTTGCCCTTTAAGCACTTCATCATCTATCATATCATGTCACAAGTTATGCATCATGCTCTTCAAATGTTAATTTATACCCTTTAGCATCCTTTCTCTGTTCCACCTTTTTCTCCTGTTTTTTTATTTGCAAGACAGGGAGAGCTTAATTATTTTTGAATGAAAAAAAAAAACAGCTAAACAGCTTTAAAATTTTAGGGAACACCATTTATGACAGAAATACGTTTTCATTTCATGTTAACTTGCTGAAAGTATTATGCTCAGTTGGTACAAGAAACAACAAGATCAGATTAATCAATACATTTTTATTTTGACACATAGAAAGCAAGTGATATAATTTACGGGCATCTTTATTATCCTTTGCTTTCTTGGTGTTGGCAGCAGAGCTCTGATCAAAGTGCAGCTACGTTTAGTTCAGCTTTTAAGGTAATAGAGGTTGAACACTAAAGCTTCTAAAATGCAGATCTAAGTTCACTCATTCATGATAAGAACTCCTGTACAACAAATCTCCCAGTTTAAGCCACAGTTTAATTATTTAAGTTGTTATTTTTTTTCCCAGATCCAAGCACTTTTACTAAGACTGTAACCAGTGACCCTGTAACGTTCATCTATACGTCATCTGCATATATTTTTTTGGATTCCAGAATCAGGAAAGAAAGAGCATATACATGATAAATTAAACAGACATGGATTGTAAAAAAAAAAAAAAAAAATCTGCTTTTTTCTCCAATTTCCTAATGGGTTCTGTAACTTGAGAGTTCCAAAATAGCATCTGAAACTGGCAAAGCTTCCCTGTCTTGATCTTATTTCATGTTTATACTGCTTCTAATCCCTCTTATTTCTATGAAGAGCTATAGAATATATCTTTCTTCAGAGTAATCCCTATAAGATTAACTTGAATTAAAGATTAAGCTCTCAAATTAGATTCATAAAGTCTCTGTTGAAGCTGTTTTGCCTTTAACTATTATTATGGTTAGAGTGTGTAGAGGCTTATTGAGAGCGCTTATGTTTGTATGTAAGAAATGCAGGCAAACGGGGGGGAAAAAAGAGGTGAACCTGACGGGAAAAGAATCATTAAAAAACAAACACAAAAAGTTCTGAGTTGTATGACTTGAATTGTAAGTATTCTAAATGTGGGTCTTTAATGGAAGACTTAACTGAGTTAAAAGGCTGTTGTTGAGATAAGCGCCTTGTTTCCTCATCCTTTCCTGAAGCAGACAACATTCTTTAACGCTTTTGTGGACTTCTATTAGGATGTTCGAGGAGAAAGAAAGAAAGTATTGTGTCTGTGTAACGTTTTTTTCTCCACTGTAGCTACAATAATTGTATACTCAGAAACGTATCACCTGTTCATCTTATCAGCCAAAGGTGACCTGAAATATATTGCCAAGACGAAGCGGGTTGGTTAAAACGCAGTCTTAATGAACCTCACAAACAGCCACATTCTCTAAGCTGATGGGGATCTCATTCACTTAAGTGAACCAATTATGTGGATTAATGGAAGACAACATTCTGTATGTATCATACATTGAAAGTCAATAACAATTTTGAAGGACACACCTGCATACTCATTACAACAGCAATTCAAACAGGAAGAAATGTCCTTTGATTTTTCATGTTTTTCTTTTTTTTTGCTCACTTACCATCATAAATCAACTTTGTTGACTTCGTATATGGAGGGTTTTTTATTCCTCTTTTGGTAAATGGTAAAAATATGTAAAAAATGTTGACCATATGTGATTTTTTTGTTTTTATTTGTTTCTACAGTCGCAAATCCTACAGAACTGGTCAGGACATCAACAACTGTCCCACCTGCCAGAAGACAGCCTGCATCATTTACAGGTAACCTGAACAAACTGATTAACACAATACAAAATACATGATCACTTTTAATACAAAAGACTTATATCTGAGGGTACTTTTTCCTGTAGCAGCCTTAAAACTAGCCCTAGATTTGTATTTCTGCCGTTTGAGTTTTTCTTTCTAAAACCATACAGCCTTTCACATTTTTACACACCCATGTCTCAAGCATAAAACACACAAAACAACAACGGATTTCCTTCTTCAGTATTGAAATGCAGGTGTCAAAAGGTGAAGGGGAGGGAGGTTGTGTATCAGGTAGGAGTAAGACATCACCTGCAACAACTTAAAATGAATACGATGAAAAAAATATCCCCTTGTAATAAAAGTTTACTATTTTAAACTCATGCAAAAATGGATTATAATTAAAAGGTATGAGTGACATATCAACAATATGATACACCTTATTTAAAAATTGCAACCACCTATTATTATTCCATGTGTGTTGTTAATAATTCAGTATCTTCAAATTATGCTTGTAAAAATCTAGAGTTCTGACTCTGTGTTGCAGGTTGTTAATATTAGATTTATTCGATTGTTTAACTACAGCTATAACTCTGTGGCTATCGTTAAAAAGCTTTTTCTGCAGAACTTTTTAAACTTTAAAAACCCCAATTAATCTTGCATGCCATCTAAACCTTTTTAGGTGTACTATCCTATCACTTTGCATTTCTTTACTCTTTTCTTTAGACTCTTTTCTTCTCTTAAATTCCTTGCCCTCTGGTCTTAGTTGGACGGACAGAGAACTTTTTAACGGCTGAGTGATAATGAGAATGAAGCTTCACTGTTCTCATCTGCACACATGAAGCAAACTATCCACCATATTTTCCACGTCATAAAGATATGACTGGAATATGTTATTGCAGCCACAAAGACCTGGAGCAGTTAGTTAATTAATCCCCCTGTGATTAAAAACAACTTAATTAGCAACAAACTAAAATTAAGAATAATTCACTGCTTTCACCTTCAGTGGAATGTCTTTGTGCTTTGTGAGTATTTCTTTGACAAAACAAGAACTAAAGACCAACAGAAAGTGACAGCTCCTATTTTCTTGTTGAGATGAATCCATAAATGAAGTTCTTGTGAGTAGCACGACAGACTTTTATTGCAAACCACTTTACTTTAACTGAAAGCTCTTGTCTATAAAGTCAATCTGCATTTCCAGGAACTTTTGCACACAGATGGAGACATTTTTTGATGAATTGATGGAACTCTGTTTAGGAACGTGAAGAAAAATGCTTTTAGGAAAAAAATAAATAAATAAAGACAAAAAAAAAAGCTAAGAAAAATCATAAATGTTTGAGGAAATAAAAGGTGTATTTCCTTGTTATAAAAATGTGTCTGGAAGTTATGTAGCTTTCAGCAAAGAAAACAAATATCACTTATTAACCATAAGTGTGTTAAACCTAGATAAATAGGAGGAGTGATCCTTTTTTTTTTTAAATACAACTTTTTGTTCGTTTGTTTTTTAAAACCACAAATATATGAAAAAATATCTATCTTTTTTTCTTTTTTACTCAAAAGCACTGAAATATATCTACAAAACATGATTTATCTAAACCTTTAAAACATAAACACTTTTACAAAATATCCGATTGGACAGTTTACAAATCTAGCAGTGTCCCATGAGGTATAGGCAACACAAAAAGAAAAAAAAAAACAGTTATTTTTGTCATTTCATAGATACAGAAGAGGATTTTTTAGCTTCCAAAAGGAATTACAAGTGACTGCTTTTTCCACACGGATGTGATTCCACAAGAGTGGGAAAGAGGTAGATAAATTGCTGGAGAGGTTGTTAACCAGAAATGAGACATGGGAACACTGAAGTGGAACTGTGAGGCCAAAAGAGGACGTGGCGGAGAAAAATTGCCTGATCAAAATCAAGACACACCGAGCAAATCTGGAACAGGAACGGCACTCTATCTTTTTTTTTTCAGTGTGTGTTTTACAAACTTGTTTTATGGAGGATATTTGACGGTATATGTGGGTTGTGGGTTTATCTCCTGAATCATTAATTCATGGCAGCCGTCCCTCTCTCCTTGTGCACCCAGTACAGCTTTTACTTTCGATGTACTACTCACTTATTCCCTTGTGCTTTCAATCACTGTTTTATTTCTGGAGGGCCAGAATGGACCCGAGCTCGCTCTTCAACAACTGTGCTAGCACATATTCTCCTTTATTCTGCAGAGGTCTCTTTACCTCATGGCGTTTATCCTTTATGACATCATTTAAAGGTTGTTTCTTGCCTCCTTTCCATAAATCCTTTAGTATTCCTGTTTCCCATAACTCAGCTGTGGATGCACTTGTTATGCCGAAATATCACGCGGCAGTAGGTACGCACATCTGTGTGTAGCTCGGGCGTTTTTGAGGAGTGAAACGATGACTAGCTGTGTCTGCTCTCTTTGCCATATCATGAGCCTCATTACCTCCAGATGCCAGCTCCTATGTAGCTCCGCCCCCTTAATCCGGCTCAACACAAACATGACCACACACACACACAAGCGTCACAGGAATGGATTGGGAAAAGGCAGACTCCGACATTATGACCTCCAGCAATGGACACTTCAGTGAAAAAGAGCTCAAGACAGAGATGAAAGGGAGGAGGGAGAATGAGAGGATGGAGAAAAGAAAGTCAAGAGGGTCTGCTTTGAACATGGTTAGAAAAAAAGAAAAAGATCTTCTCTGGCTTCTTCCTTTAGCACCTCCATTGTAAAATACTCCTCTTTCCCATTCCTGTTCTCTTCTTCATTCTCCTCCCAGCCCTCTCATCTCTCCAGCCTGTGATCTACTGGTGCATGAAGTGCAGATGAATACTCTGGACGTGAAATGAGTGCTGAGTTGAAGCCTGTGTGCAAGAGTGTGCATGTGTGTGCTAGCGTTGCATAAATCTCTAGTAAAACAGACACAAACAGACCAATATTATTTTATGTAGTCTGTAAAAGTAAAACATCTATTTTAGAAATATTAGGCGTTTAGTTACAGCATTTTAAACACTTTTTTCTACATGCCTGCCCTATATTTCTCTCTACCGTACTTGTTTTTTGTACCTCCAAACAACATCTTTTTTTGATGACATAGTTAACATACTAACAATGTTCTTGAGCTGCATCTCCCTCATCATCACCATCATCTTTCTCCTCTTTATTTCTCCTCCCCAGTGTGGAGCATGATTTCCGACAGCAGGAGGGACGCTTCCAGGGGGTAATGGAGGCCCTTGAGGGGGAATATGAGGCACCCGTAACAACTCTGACCAAACCCACACCAGCTCCGTCCTCCTCCACACGGCCCAGCGCCAAGGCACGTGTCAAGAAGCTGCGCAAAAAGTGCTTCTGGTGGCTGTGAAATACACCAACCATTACTCTGTGGTTTGCACATTCTGCTGTGGATTACATCTCAAGAGGCTCGACTATAAAGGAAAAACAAAAGTCTCGAGTGGATGTGCAGTATAATTAAGTTTCAACTTGGATGGGCTATTTTTTTTGTTCTTTATTTTTCTTTTTAGCATCTCAAACTCTGTCAAAACACATCAGCGGTGAGGCAGAGGAGATGGAGATGCGCTTAAGGAGGAAACGAGGACCAAAGCAGCGACAGAGTTCTTCTCAGACTGTTGAACAGGCTTGAAGAGCAGGACTTTACAAGCCTGTAAGTTCACTTCAAATTGAAAGACACTATCAGACGCAGAAAAGGCTTCGAGATACCAGACTATCTGTCGTTTCAAACTTTTATCAAGCAACTTTCTATACTGATGGATAGCTGTTTGTGAAGAATTGATACCATTTTGTTAAAACATTACAACACCAAGCAGGGAACACACTCGTTTTGAAGATCCAAGGACAAAGCTGCTTGAAATGCTATTTTTTTTGATGGCTTGGCCGCCAAAATCTGAATGTAGCAAAAAATGAATTTCTATAGGAATTTTCAGTTGAAAAGAAGAACAGTGACAGCAGAGATGGCTCTCCGGATCATCAACAGTTTGCAAAGCAAAGTGGAGAATGTACGATGTTAACATGACAAAGTGCTGGGCAGCCGATCAAGATCAACTGCTTTGGACACTTACGGATTTTGTAAAACGATGGCTGTCGACGTCATTTTATTATTGATTTCCAACCAGAAACGAAGTGTTTTCTGTAACTTCAATCTTGTTTCAAAGATGCTCATACTCTCTCTTTCACACACATGTGCACAAAACATACAAAATAAAAGAATGAAAAATGTAAGGTCACAAATCCAAACATAGAAAAAGCTCCAAAAATGTACATTTGGAAGTTGTCATCAGTCCAGTTACAATCCAAGACAAACTAGTGGTAGACAGCTTATCATTAGAATAGCAAATTTATTATTTTAAAGTAGTATGAATGTAACAATATTTGTAAAATTTTACCAATGATTTTAGTATGATTTGATCAATTTGATATAGATGAAAAAGATTTCATGGCTTTTACAACAAGGATAACAACTGTAAGGACAGTGATGTTTGCTTTAAAAAAGTGTTGATGACCACCTCAAAAAAGAAAAAAAAAAGAAGCAAAATTCTTCACATGAATTGACTAGTTTGGCAGAATTCTATGAAAAGAGTCTAATATTGATGATTTATACCATAAACTGAAGACCAAAAACAATCAGTCATTTAGCGTTTGAAAAACAAAGAAGATAGTAAATTTTTATAGGGATGAATCCATACGTTTTTGTTTTCAGCATTCGTGTTGTAACCTCTAGTAGAAGCTACAACGGTCAAATAGTTGTCACAAATGCATGAGTCAGCAAAACTCTTCTGATTTAAAGAAAAAAAGAGAAATATTGATCAAAATCACCTTTTTTAATATATTCAAACCCGATGATAAGCAAGACAGCAAGCTGATTTAAAATACAAAAAAAATGTTTTATCAAAACTTGAAACAACATCAATTATTTGTGACCTTATTCTCTCCCTCTATCCAAACAGTTCTTTTTTGCACACAGGCACAACATTTCTCAAGAATTCCTCCACAGCACTTTAGAGCATAACTACTAATCTCATATGAGCCTACTTCAGCATCCCCTGCTGACATTTTGCCCCCAATTAGACTCCATGATGGCACTACAATTAGTAATTACCCAATCTATATTCAAAATGCCTTGTCTTAGCATTTTCAGAAGCTGTCCCTTGAAAACGTGTGAGCCTCCACAAAGCCCTACTTCTCCTGATCTTCCACATGTATGTGCAATAAAAGTGTATTTTAAACAAAGGAAAAAACATGTCTTCCCCCGTTTTATTTTTATTTTGTTAAAGAAGTGAACAGTTTACATTCTCTTGTTTGGCAACAAAGTATTTGTCTTTGAAGACAGGGTTAGAAGGAATGTGAAAAAACAAGGATGTACTTACAATCAGGGCGTGCTCTCGACCCATCGTGATAACTGTCCGGTTGATGATCCTCAGCAAAGACACCACAATGTCCTGAATATGTTGGAATGTTTCTCCCTGAAAAATACACATAAAAGAAAGCAGAAAAGTAAAAAAAAAAAAAAAAAAAAAAGTAAATGTCAAACACATTTGCACAATGGAATCACGCAGAAACCTGAAACAATGCAAATGTGCTCTACCTAAATTTAATCAGGCTTTATAGTTTTGTTTTAAGCAATATATAAGAACTTTTCTGATGAAAGGTTAGGCTTGTCAAGTTCTATTTGTGTTATCCTCCCATAAACCTTCAGTGAGAAACAACTAAGTTTGCTCTGGCCAAAGTTTGACTCCGATTTTTGGAGAAACAGTGGATCAAACGAAACAAGAAAGAGAATCCACATGTGACGCTCCGAGTCGTTTCACTCTTCGAAAATGAGCCTTAAAACAGAAAATTCCCTTTAGTGTGGACACGCAAAAGGCTCGAGACATGCATGGATTTCTTTCTGCACAGACCTGCTTTCCTTTCCTCACATCTCAATTCTCTTTGAGGCCAGTTTCAGACAGAGTTTGTATTTCCTTTTTTTTTTTTCTCTATTCAGAAGGAAGCATAAAAGCACGAGATCTTTTTTTTTTTTCTTTGGCAATTCAAACCATTACAAAATTGATTCGGGTTAAAAAGCATTCTATCGTTAATGGATTATTTTAATCAGATTCTGATTCTGTTCAAAAGGGTCTTTGGCATGGTGCCATGACTGTGACAGTCCCGAGAAAGTGTGAGCTGATTGAAGCCAAACGCTACGGTGACAATATGGAGAAACGTGCTGAGATGCCAAAATGAAGTGTGTTTGTCAGCTTTAGGGCTGCATTAACAACAAAGCCTCCCATTTACAGCTTCGTCATTACCACAGCGACCAACAGTTTGTGATGTCTGGACACATTTATCTGCATTATCTCCCAAATTACATAGCACACCATCTGTACAAAGATCTGAGTTGGGAAACAAAAAGAAAGCTTCACAGTTGTTGTTGAGGTACTCTGTTCATTGAAAAACAGTTTGCTAAACTGCAGTTTTTATTTCTTTGTAATGTTTATGGAGGTAAAAGAAATCTGGGCACCATTGTATATGGTATATGGAGCAGAATTTGAGAGAAAGACAAAGTCAAAGGGAAATTTGAGGTTCCTTTTCTTCACTTTTTCTTTTATTGACTGAAAACCTTGCTTAACTTTTTTAGGTGTAACTCGAACCAGTCAGGTGACTCCAGCATGAGGTGAATAAAACAAACAACCCTCAAATCTAATATTATTACTCATTTCATACTCAGTGCGAGAAGGCCTTGGTTCGATTCCGACTGGAACCTTTCTGGAGTTTTCATGTTCTCCCTGTGGATGTGTGGGTTTTCTCCAGTAGGTTCCACTCTGTTAATGAAGTGGTGATATTAAATTGTCTCTAGGTGTGAATGTGAGCGTCTTCACCCAACAGTCGCAGGGTTTGGTGCTAGCAACCCTATAACCCCAAAAGGGATTCAGGGGGCCTCACTTAATGGATGAATGAATGGATTGAAGTAAAAAACATTCAAGTCTAACACAAAGGCAGATGTGGAACTTTAAAGGATTTGACGAATACACTTTTTTTGGGAAAATAATTAACACAAACAACCTCTCTAAGAGGTTTGTGTACACATACACACACAGACACACAAACACAGGGCAAGCAGACATGAACACAATACATCCAGGGCAACAAAAGGTGACTTCCTTGGGGGTTTCAGCTCATTAGCGAAGTATCTGCATATCCAAATATACCTTACCACAAATGCTGTACAGCTCATTCCCTCTTTGTTGTAATAACCTGACCCAGATATGCATCTGGAATTGAATTTTAAGGTAAAATAAACCGTGGCCATTGTACTTTTAGGAGGTAGTGGGTTTAAGGGGGTTGAGAACTGACATGTATACCAGACTGCTTATAGTAGGATTTTTATTGATGTCTTTGACAAGTTGGTAGCTATAGAAGTTTAAATTTACAGTTTTATAAAAGATGATCAGACAGCGAGGAGGTTTCAAAAAGTCTGTATTTTTACAGATGAATAGGTTCTGGCTCGAGGATAGATGATTTGATGGACCTGATGGAAATCATGCAGATATGATTAAACCATATTAAAAAGCCTTCACTCACTACCTGGGGGCACGGGGAGCACAAACAAGTGCGTGTTTGTGTGTGCCATCAAGCGTACAGCTCCCACCTCTGAGTGTCTCGCACATAGGCTGAGTGAGGCACAGCTGTTGAAACTAAATAAGGGTGGGGAGAATTTTCTCTGGATCACTGTAGGTATTTTGGTGCTGTGAAAAGCAGTTTTCTGATCAACATCTCAGAGCAGGAAGAGACAGATCCTTCTCTCAGCTCTTGTTCAAAACTCCATCTATGTAGGATTTTGTTTCTTTACAAAATTCGTTTTGCAGAGACCAAGGGTGAAGTTTATTTATGAGGAGTCATATTAATTTCAAATGTAGTTCTCTATGTTTTGTCTGGTTAAACAAATGTTCAATTCATCTAAGACTTTATTCAGTGCCATGCAAACAAATCCAGGTTATTTAAATCCATCGGCAGGTTTTGGTGAAGGTCATTGCAGCTGCTTTCCACTGACTGGATAAGAAAAGGCTTAGGACCACTACTCTATCCTGGGAAAGATACTGTCTGCTGCAGCACAAATATACTGGCATTTGGAAACAATTCCTAAGTTGAACAGATTTGAAAATATTCAATTTTATCATCTGGTAAGAGTGAGCAAGCTGTTGTTGGTGATTAATTTTTTTTTTGTTAAAGTTGGTAAAAAAAATATTTAAATTAAGGACTATTCAGCAATATAATATTTAATAGTATTTAGTAATTTTAGATTCTACTTTTAGGACATTATTTTTCCAATAGCTGCATATGAAGCTTCTTTTTACACAGGCATTATTTAAGGCAACTAAAGAATCTGTCCAGTTTGAAGCAGTGTTCTCATTACACCTGGCGGCCAGCTCCTGTTTATTTTGCAGTTGAGATAAGAGTTTAAACTACCTTACTGTCCTGAAACAGTGCTGTAAAGTTAAAATACTTTCTTAGCCAAGACAAAATTAAAACTGCTTATTCAGACGGGGAAAAAAAACAGAGCAATTTGTATATTAATTAAACTAAAAAAAACAAACAAAAAAATGTCTGTTTGAAAGCACCTTTTTCTTGTGATCTGTTGTTTACCTTTTATCTATCTGCTTTAATTCTTCTTTGACATGCACACAATGGGACAATTCTTTGAAAAACCAGGAAATAAAAAGAACAAATAACAAAAAAAGGTGCAAATGAAGAGGAAAGGGAGGTGATTTTTGCTCCTTTACAACACTTCTTCCCTCTTTTCTCTCCTGTTTTAGTTCAACAAATTCTAACCTGCAAACAGCCTTTTTTTGCAGTATGTGTGCCCTTTTCTATGTCTTGTTTTGCTAAATTACCTCTTTGAGATTTGAAACAAGTTCTGTATAGGTTGTCTATTATCTCCACTAGCATATATCTGTGCGAGCATAAATGTTGATTCCTGTAAAGAATAAATTACTTATCTGTCTGAGGTCTTGACGTTGTCAAACAGCAGACTTTCATGATCTCGGGTTTCGCACCACTAGTTTTGTTGTTGCTATGCATTGAGTCTGTCGTATACTTGTCATTCTCGTCCACCATCAGCTATAATTTATGTGTTTGAGCGACTGCAAATTTTCACCTCATCCTTTCTGCTCCGCGTTGTTTTTGAGTTCACTCTCGTGTCTTAGAGCCACGGTTCATTCTTCATTATCAGATTTGCATAAACAGAGTGCAAAAACCAGAACCCTTCACCAGAGAGAATACAGAGTGTCAACAACTCGCACAGGCAATTAAGAAGCTGTGAGCTGGATGCGGTTGGTGTAAATGCTAGAACGTGTGTGCCAACAATGTCTCGCTTATGAGGCTTTTGGAGCAATTCATGGAAATGGAATCTAACCATCAGGACATCTCACTCAGAGGGATGTTGTTGAGCTTGTGCAGGAGGCTGAGCAAGATAATCAGAGGTTTTTCCTCCAAGCACAGTTTAGACTCTGAAGGCCAGATCTTTAAATGGGGTTGGACTCTATTCCACTCTGGAGTCGCCCGTGGTGAGAGGCAGCAAGCTGGTGTGTGTTTGCTTACAGCCCCCCAGCTCAACTGTCATATGTAGAGCCATGTGTGTGGATCTTCTCACTCAGCATCTCTGTCATGGAGTCTGCATTTTTACCTTCATACCAAGATGCATACAGGTCATTTACTATCAAAACAGAAATTATAGAAGTATTTAAACTTATTGTAGATGTTGATGCATTATTTATATTTCATTTTTCCAGGAATCATGAGCATCGAATTATCTTATTCGTTGTGCTTTTTGCTCATTTTACAAGTGATTAGTGTTCCTGTTGCAATAACAGATTAAGGTTAATAAAATAATCATGGTAAATAGGCTCTAAAATGATCTTAATGTAGCATCTACTTGAAAGTCAAAACATACTCTTTTTTTTTTTTTTAAAGTGGAAATAAATGCAGGTTAAAGGTGTTAAGTGGCTCATAATTGATTTGACACTATGGTGTAGAAAAACCACAATTAACAGTTTTATATTCCTGTAATTTATAACAATAAAATGTGATGTCTTTTTCATCTGTAGAGAAAAATGGCAAAGCTGAAAGCTGGTAAAGATTCCAAACACTGTCAGTTTAAAAAACAAAAAGTGGTATTAAATTTCCTTGATCAAAGAAAGCCCAAAACACTTAAAATGTTAGGTTTTGCTCTGCCAACATTTTAAGAAACCACAGTCAAATTCATATTATTGGGGAATGGATTACTGGTTAATATCTTTTTACTTTTGATCTATTTGCTGAATGCAGGGGTTTACTCAAACAATGTTGTTATTGCTGCTTGTGAAGGAGATTTACCCAAATTCACATTAAAACGTCAGGATCATCAGGGTATTCAACATGCATTGATTCACACCAAAGGTGTCAGGGCTGTGGATCTTTTCGATGTCTGTTGCTGATCTCACTTGCATGCATTACAAAATGGACATTATGTATCTTACATCATATTGAATTTCTCCATCTTGAGAGTTAACTTCTTGTTGTCCATGATGCAACTCTCAACAGAGTTCTTAGTGTGTTGGCAATGCTTGAGTCACTTTGTACTGAGGTTGATTTTAAAAATTGTTTCCTGTGTTTTGTTGGCTGTAGTTTGAACCTGAGGAAAACAAATCTCCGACCTAATTCCAAGGCTGTGTCTTGGCAAGAATGTTCCTGGTGGGAATAGTCAGATTGAAACAAAAAAAAAGTTGGTGTGAATTAGTTTTTTGTGAGCATCTCAAGTGACTAATGACTCCAATTTTTTTGCCTTTGTCGTTTTATCAATGGCTCACCAGAACTACCACTATAAAGGAAAATTACACACATTTGAAGAGTTCGCAGACTTAAGAACACCCAGAGGTTTGTAAATAACTGTTTAGTACAAAAAGCACACAGAAAGATAAAAGGTAAGAAAGAATGAAGGACCTTGGGCTATAGGCAGTGACATGGAAAAAGCTGTACAGATTTAACACCACACTTGATGAATCAATACTTCTTTATCCACAAGTGTGTCGAGAGAGCAGATAACAATCCTGTCAGTGTGTATCTGCAGTGCGCTCGCGTCCTTCTCTACTCTGGGGTCCCTGTTCATCTTACCACGGTGTTTCTGCTGAGGACCTCCAGAATGTTGTTAAGCAGCTCCAAGCTATTTCTCCTCTCATCATGGGGCCCATCCGCCATGCTGGCCAGAGCCTTGCCTAGCTCCCGAAGCATCATGGGTAGCAGCACATCACGGCACTCTGTACAAACAAAAGCACAGCTGCTCAAAAAACAACCCGTGACAGGACACAAACTGGTACAATTAGGAAGAAAAAAAACATTCAAATGCAGAAATTTTGCTTTGCTGAATACAGTAACATCAAACAGAACCATGATTTCTGACTGCAATAGTGATGTTAGCTCCTAATATTAACCCTTTTTTTGTGTTTGGGAAAAAAAAAAACTGAAATTCTAAAACATTTTCCTTTAAAATCCCAAAGTGTTCAGTATTACGTTGATCCTCCTTATCCTCTTTATAACCTTAGTCTTCCTTATTTCCTTCTGTCTCCATCCTTCCCACTCTTCCACATCATCCACTCCATCCCTGTCTTAGTAGCCTCAGGTAAACAGAGCCCATTAAAAGCTCATTTGGGCTGACACTCGTTACGTCCATTATTAACTGAACCAAGTCTGTGTCCCTGCTGTGTGGACTCTCGGCACAACTTTTGCTGCAACACACAAAGAGAGGAAAATGAAGATGACAGTGACTGGGGAAGGAATGAGTCAACGAATGCCCTGGAAGAAACATGGAAGGAGCTTAAATAAGACATTGAAAAATACTAAAAGTAAAGACATGTCATTATCATAAAATAAATACTCCCTCTGTTAAAATATCCCATGAGGACACAGTTCCAAAGTCCCCGACTTTGTGTTGTTTAAACTCAGGTTGATGTGACTGCTACAAGCTGAGTATTTATGAAGAAATTGTGTTAAATCTGTTTAATCCATCAAAACAGAAAGTATTTGGCCTTAAAGAAACAATGCATATGGCCTCTGGGCAGAATGAACCGTGGCACAATGGACCCATGTTCTCAGTTCCCTGGTGAAATCAGCTCAGGGGTACACTTTATTTATTGCTTTATTGATCTAACAAGCACACCTGGTTGCTATTTTTATTGCAACATGTTCAAAGAAGGAGAAGAGAAATGGCAAGTTGTGCAGCCTCTGTTGTGACACTGTTTTTACTCTCCTGCACCATGGACTGGGAATTTAACAAAAAAAAGAGAACAAGACAATGGAAAATTAAACCTATGTCTATTTTTAACTCCTTCAGATACGGTTATGCTGCAGTGAGAGAGAGTGCTAAATTTAAATTATGACCTCAATTTCACAGGCCAAAAATCAGATCAACTTTGGCAGACCTTCCTCCAGTATCCAATGACACTATAAAAGAATACAGTTTAATCAGCCTGAGTAGCAATAATGGACAACCAACTGCAGACTAAAAGCCAAAGCATTTATAATATATAAACTGAATCCTATCTTTAGGTTAACGCTGTCACCTTATCTAAAATAAATCAAATTAAGGGATTTATCTATTACAGTTTGATGGATTTATCAAATTATGTGTTATTACTGCAACATTCAAGCTCTTTTTTTCTTGCAAATCCAATTTAAAACATATTAATAGAACCACATAAATGGTAAGCGGTGCATACTTAAGTCTTTAAATGTGTTCGCTGTTATAACGATGGTCATTCTCAGCTATAACATAGTGCAGTACTCATATTTAGGCTGTTGTGGAGGAGACTTTTATTTGCATCTCATGCAGTAAAATTGAGACAATAAATATAACAGTGATAAATACTTAATGAGAAAGAAATTGTATGTCTTAGTGATTTTACGTCTGCTCGGATTTACCCATTTTTCAAAGCGTCAGTTTCCTTTAGAAAACAATTTTTAAAAAATTAGTTCCAGTTTGTTTTTTCACAATGCTTTTCCCCTATTTTTGCTGTCTATTTCTCCTTACCATTTCATGTTGTTTAGGTGTCTACTACATCTTTAGGAAAAGTTCAGTTGCATGTTGGTTTAAGAATTAGTCTTCGAACGATATAAATAAAGACAAACACTCAAACTCAAAATCTGCAGACACATTCCATCATTACAGCATCTCTAGTTTAGTCAAGGACTGCTGCTATTTTCCAGAACATCTTGAGTGCTGTCCAATGACAGTGTTATTACTGTTGCTACAATTACCAAGTCCCAACGGAGGTCATTAAAGTTTAACCAGTGACACAAGCCATCCAGTAGCTTCCTCCAAACTGAGACATCGGCCCACTTCAGAGCAGAATGGAAATAATTACCTGTTCACACACTGTCTCTGTTCTACTTGTCTGCATTCTGTCAATCAGCGTCGCTCTCTCCACACAGCTGCTGCGTTTGCATTTTCTGTCAGATCAAATTTAGATTGCCATCTTGTACTGATGTGTCAGCAATACCTGGGCTAAATAACCACTTCTGTGTGAAAATCACGTGCGGAGGATTGTTTTTAAGACCTTCTTCTCCATCAAACGGATGTCAGATCTTCCCCAAATGAATTCCACAGCTTGATAACAGCTTTACAAGTAAAGCAAAAGAACTTTCCTAAGACAAGGAGAACGAAGACTAATGCAGCAGATAGTGTGGCCCCCGCGCAGTTCAGTATCAATAAATCAGTTTGGGATTAATATTGAAGAAATTGAATTATTTAATTTGTAGGACATTAAACAAATGTTAAGTATCTTCTACTAACTGTATTTGGGGCAGAGTAAACCTAAGATAAATAAAAGTATATAAATAAAGGAATATATTTTAAAGGTTACGTCTTTAAGAGCTGACACTTTACATTAGCGGCTGCAGATTTTATTAAGCACTAAAACATATGGCATGGGTTTACATCTGCTTCAGCTCGACTCTGACAGACAAAGTTGCCTTTTGGGTTGCTGTGCATCCTTCGTTTGGATTGGAAGAGTTTAACCCCTAATCTTATAAAGTTAAACCCTTTTTACAGAAGCCTGCTGGCACACACTTAAAAAAAAAAGCAGGCTAAAAGAGATGCTGGCTTAAAGGCTCAACTGAGGAGGGAAAATGGGGAGTGGTAGGGGAAAGTTAAGGGGTGGAGAAACGGAGTAGAACACACCATTTTTTTCTTCTAAAAAAATTGGACATGAAATAAAAATAATGAGGGGGAAAAAAAGCAATTTTTTGACTAAAATAGTTAATTTACTAATGGTTTTACTACCCCTGCATTTCCATGTTATACTTGCCTGCTTGATTTAGTTGCACGTTATGTGGTATTGGCTGTGGTGCCACAGTGCAATGAATCAATTTAGTCCTGCTGTGGAAGACAGCTTTGCCAACAGGCACTGACAGACAAATAGAAATCAAGGCCTCGCACCAGACACAGGAATTATTTTAACCTTATCGAGCTCTCACTAAAATATGAGCCTGAACAGATCCACTGATGTGCGCACACATTTTGCATAAAGATGACCCAAACGTGCAAATGGACCCTCATTTACATTCAAATCAAGATGTTTTTTTCTCAAAAAAAAAAAAAAAAAAACATTTACATATTTTTTATTTTAATCCCAGCTGGGGATCATTATTATTTCTCCTCTTTGTGTGTAATTTTGTGCTTTGATGTTATCTAAATCTTCCAGTACTCTGCATGAACATGTGGTTATGTGTTTGGGCTGCTAAGATTGTGAAAGCAGGCAGCATTGGTGTAGCACCACACAGGGAGAGAACTTTGATGGCTCAGCAGCCAGCTCATCCCTTTCTTTTTTTTCATTTGACAACCAAACACAATAAACTACAGAAGATGATTATGAGATGCAATCTTGGTTTCTAAGAGGTATGTAAATCAGAGTTTCCCTATCTCTTTCCTCACCGGCTTGTCGCCTTTCGCTGTCGAAAAGATTGAATGATCTAAAAGATGAAAATGAGGAGATTCGGATGCCCAACTAAATCTTCTGAGTTGAAAGAAAGTTGGGTCAATGCCAACTTTCTTCTCATTTAGTGACTAAATGTCTTTCCTCTTTCATGATGGATGTTTCCTCTCATCAATTTAATATTTGTTTCCGTCTTTTTTCATCTACCTGCCCCATTTTTAGGGATTCCTAATTGAAGCTACTCTCTTTTGTCCACACAAATTTAGCATTGAAAATGTACAATTGTTTGTGTAAAATTTTGATAAAACCAGACAAAATGATAGAACCGAGACATGTAAGCTGTCTTCACTGAGCCGGTATCCATGCACTCCAATAATCCGATCATTATGGGATTTCTTAGGTTATCTGACTTTTCAAGTAACGTGTAGATAGGATAATCGGATGCCTTTAATCCGATAATGGGAGTTATCTGAGAATAAGATATCGGATTAACACATGTATTTCTCCCCGGATACCCAATACTTCCCAGGATGTGTCCAATTTTATCCAAACTATTGTGGATTTACATCTGCACACACGGAGGGGAGGCAGGATATGGAAGTCACATGAGATACCAGAATTTTGAGTAACCAAGGCAACCAAAGTCTGTTGAGTACAAAGAACAGTCATATTTATTTATCATATTAATTCCCACAATAGGTAGAGTGAAAACAAACCACAGTAGCACAATGTGGCGGATGTGCGTTATAAAAGGAAGTGACATCGTCACATGCAAACACACTTCTCTGAATCAGATCGAATAACTGACATCCATGTAGACCAGATTTTTTTTTTTTTTTATGACATTTCTATGGTCAATTTGACAAGATTTCCCGACTCCATTATTTATTTTTTTTGTGAGTTCCCTGATTTGACCATATATTTATTATTTATTACCAAGTATGATAATAAAAGTAAAAACAAATGACAAATGTTACAGGTTTAATAACAAGCATTTTTTTGTAGTAATAACTTTAATGGGAGAAATGATTGCTATGTTTTCTTACACAGCTAACGGCTTAACAAAAAGAAAACTAGTTTTATTTGTGCTCTTCAACTAATCCCATTTGCAGTTGGAAGTATTTTATGTCTACTCCTCCTGAGTACATTTCCCGTTCTTTACCTGCCTTTAATAACGTCTTAGTCTCCCAGGATGAGTCATCCTCTAATTGGCATCCCTCATCTCTGCCTCGCTCCTTAGATCCATCTTCTTTCTAACTATTAAAAAGGCCAACCAATTACTTTGCAGGTAGCATTGTTTGCAACAACATTTAGACCAATTTAACCAAAGCGGATCGATGGTAAACGAACGCCTTGCTGTCCACCAACTCAGTTCTTTGACTGATGAGCGGACGTATTCCCAGTCTCCTGTAACTGGGAGGCAATACATCTCAGGGCTCGCTGCTCCATTAAAGCCTGTATCTGGTCTCTGTTTGTAGATCCAGCTTACTGAGAAATAACAAAGCCAACTCTTACACCTGAGCTACAACTCTCTTTTCTCTTCTTTATAATATTGAAGTATCCCAACTGTGATCATTAGTCTTTTAGACAACCCACACTGTATAATTTTTTGTAGGTGTCAATTTGCTTCTGTTTAAGCAGCTGACCGACAACAGATAACACAAGCAAGATGTTCCCATTTCTGTTTAACCGTCGCACACCCTCAAAAGTGTGCCAAATTAATTTTGGGTAAGTGTGTTCATCCACTGTGCGCCTCTGCCATCCTGTTCTGCAGAGATCCCCCCACAGGTACAGGCATCAGAATATAAATGAGATAGAGGAGGAGTGCGAGACTGAGGCACTTTCCAAAATGATTTAACTGCTTTCACTTTAGCCCATGACTCGCATCCATCCCTCGTTTTGTCCAAAACTTGCAAGCCTCCACAGAGCTTCAGTGGAAGCCTCTACCTTTTTCCCTTTCATTAACCTTCAAGAAAAAAAACATTGGGCAGAAGCTTAGGAGTAACTGCAGCTATTTAAGGTCAGTTTGAACAGCAGAGTTTAGAAATAACTCCCAACAGCTATTTCTCTTCTGCCTTCAAACAACAGCAGAGTGGTGTGAATGCTCTTTTCATATTCCTCTTTAGCTGTCAGGGACTCTTCCGTTTGTGATTTCAATAAGACATGGTGTGAACTCTACTGTGGCATCACAAAGGGCACTGCAATGTAGTCGAGAGCAAAATAAAATAAGAGAAAAAGGGGATCCAACAACCGAAGATGTAGGAAATAATAAGCAGGAAAATAGAGCAGAGCAGCGAGGAGCCTTAGGGGACAGAAACGTTCCCATGTCTACCTCTTAATATGTTTTTATAACTTCAGACAGCACAGGTAACATGGGAGCTCATTTGACCAAAACAGCCCAATTTCACACACACAAACATGTGTGCCCACACACCTAGTAGTGCAGTAAAAGAAGACGGATTTAAAATTCTAGTCAAAGCGTCTGCTCAGGCTAGAAATGCATCCCAATAAGAGCATGCGCCTCGTGGTAAATGATTGCCTTTGCTTACTTTCAGGGCCCCTTCGCTACCAACACGGCTTACAGACTTTGCCTCACTTCAATCAGAATCATTAAAATCCTGTCTGCTTCCATCTTAAGTTTCTATCAGCTTTTCTTTTCCCTTAAAAGTCAAATGTGGGAAAGCACCTTCAGCACCATTGCACACGGAGCCTCCGGTGACATCACTAATGCTGATTGGTTATGAGCGTAGGCGCAACTCTGATCACTCAGCAGTGATTAAAGCCTGACAATAATGATTGTGCACTGCCTCTCTCACATCCATATTCATCAAGCATGGCCCTCTATTAAGTAATCACATTAGGAAAATACACACAAGGCTGTGAAGTAAATTTGAAAAATATATGTTCCATTAAGATGTGGCAGAAAAGTAATAAGGTTGTCTGTAATTGCAACATTAACTTACAAAAAAAAAAAAAAATAAAAAAAAAAATAAAAACACGCATGGGCTTCTGATTTTGTGCATGACTTATTGCTGAAGCTCATGCTTTCAATTTATTTTATCCTTTAAATATGGCACCCACTTTATTTTTTCTACTGGTGTTCTACAAGTAAATACAAAGTTAGAGGACTAAATTTGACTCATATTTGAATATGAGAGGGCTCACATTCATGTCTCCCCTTTTATCAAAGAACACACTCTCAATCTGTCACAGTGATTGCCTGATGGAATAATAATTTGCCTGAATTAAGCCATAATGCGCCTTGTAAATTTAATTTACTCTCAAAACCAGATTAACCCACATGACAGGATGCACATGTCTATCAGAGCGTGTGTGCCAGCACGGGCAGGGGGCTTGCCAAGAACCCTAATCCCAGGACCGTATGCTGAGTAAGTCCGGCAAGCGTTTTTTTCCCCATGTGTGAGGGGGTGGAGGAATGTCCCAAATACCCCACCCCCTTTAAACATGATTCAGCCAGTCATGAGTAAGAAAGACGAGCACATGAAGCGACAGAACTGGCAAGACAGACACAAATACATAGAATCTCATCAAACTAGATAAAAACTTTTGAATTTGGGCCTGAAAGTGTTAGAAATGACCAGAAAGCAATGCAAATAAAGGCAGGCAGACAGGTGAGCTGGCAGACAGGGCTATTAAATGTGCATTACAGCGTCTTGATAGCACACCAGATGCATTAACCATCTTAAATATGTAATTTAGCTCAGTGAATATATTCAGCCTCCTGAGGAAATAGCAGCGCATCATACAAGCCTTCTGATTAGCATCTTAATACAGAAATGCATCTCAATTAGACTGAATGTCAGCCCTCAACTGGTGTAGCATGAATTGAAATGGAAAGAGCCAATGTCCACTTGGAAAAAAAAAAAAAAGAAAAAGCCATGAGTAATGGAGACAGGGAAGACACAAACTTAAAGAGTCTGAGTACATATAGAGATAAGATAAAACTTCAAATAAAAATGCTAAAATCTGACAAATTAAAAGAAATTCAACTTATTTTTAGAAATTAATATTTGCAAGCCATCTTTCCTGTTCTTTTTTTAATGTTCGTATTTTCTGATTGAATAAGGATTTCTATTTCCTGTACAGTTCTCTCATCCATCTTTCACTTTTTGTCTTTGTTTTTACTTTTACAATTTTCCTGCTTCAGATTTTAACGACTCCCTTTTTCCATTTTCCTTCTAAAAGTAAATTGTTATTTGGGAGTTTCTACGTGTTCAGGGGTTTGGTTTGATTGTAGATTCGTCTTTTTTTTTGGCTGCGTCTGTGGATTGTTTTACTCCTCCCTCCTGGAAACAGAGGCCGACAACAGGCTGGGAAACGGAGCCCCAGAGGAATGGGTAATCTGAGAGGCAATCGATACTACAGAAGCCCGGCTGTGTTTGGGACCAATACCTTCAGATATGAACTTCTTTTGCTGCAACTGTTCTGACAGACAAAATAAATAAAGCAAATGTAAAAAGGCTGCACTCAAACTCATACTGAAAGCATCATGTCGCAGACTCTGAGGCTGTGAGATTTGAATGCTAACAATGAAAACGGTTGTTGGATCAACTTTAAGGAAGTTTTGGGGAAAACTGTTTATCTGCATACTAATCAGTTGACCTCTTCTATTCTAACGTGTTTGAATTTGAGGTTAGCTTCCCTTCTGATAAATATCTTACTAGGTTTCAATGTCCTGATGTATTTGCTGTTTTTTATATTTTCTCTGCAATGATTTTGATAAGAAAAAATATGCATTTAACATGGATTTAAGCCTTTGCATTTTTTTTAAGTAACAAAATTTCCTTGTATTTGTCATCTGCTTCCTGCTGTTCGGATCCGAACCTTATTGCCCAGAAACTCCCTTGCAGACAAAGATTAGGGAGTGGTGCTGAGAATCTGCTATTAAAATAGCTTAAGCTATATCGATTTTCTATATTTACCCCTAACTCATATTAAGTCCTTAATGGTGTACTTAAGTTCACGCACAATTACAGTCTAAATGGAAAATGTTTGGAAAACAAGGACAAAAAAAGCCCCAGGGTCAGATCGTTCAGATGAATACGGCAAATCTTTTTAGGTTAAGGTTATTTTAGCTTCAAGACAGCTTAATCTCTGCTCGAATACCTTAAAATGACCTTAATTGTCAGGCGAAGGAGAACATTATTCATTGCAACTTGGACTGATTGTAATAACACCGTGTCTAACGCTGCCCCATTGCACTGATTGCAATCTAAGTGTGGGTGAACAATAATGGTTCCAAAATAGCATATTATGACATTAGCATTTCATATCTATAGGCCTGATGCATAAAAACATCCTTAGGAAATATGCTGTTTCACTTGAGCAAGTTGAAATAAACATAAAACATTTATGTGTGCACCCTTCTAGTTTTCCTCAAACTTTTACCACAACACTTCACTTTTTTGGATACAAAATCCACACAGAATGAAGTGTACTTTAATGGTCACAAAGCAGCAAAGTCTTCGACAAGATTTTGTATTGTTTTCACACAAAAAAAAGACTTGTTGTTGACACTGGAACACATCGGTGGCTCTTCTATACCATGTTTTTGGTTTTCAGTTCACTGCTCAGGCTTGTAGCTGGAGGGAAATAAAAGACAAACCTTTTCTCTGGAAAAGCTGGCTGCTGACAATTTCTGTCATGGAGGCCACTTTCTGCTTCTGGAGTTTCTCCGGTGGGATGCAGGAGTAAAAGTCATGAAGGAGCTGACTGAAGAGAGAGAGTTGGATGAATTATAAGTTGGTCATTACTTTCAGCAACAACAGCAAGGTTTTGTTTTTGAGAATAATCCCAGTGAATAGTAAAAGAACAAAGACACACTGCATCATACCCTTTAGGCCATATCGGAATTTTAAAAAAGCAATTTTCATGGTAATTTACACCGTATAATTGATGCAACAATCAAAAACCCAACCCTCTGAAATGACTGAAAGCGGATCTGTTATTGCACCAAAACAAGGGATGGAAACAGATACAAGCTGTAGCTGCAGCACAGAATCTAATGAAAAGACAGGTCTGCCTTATCCTCCAAACTCAAATTAAATCTAAGGATAATTAAACCGGCTGGGTGCAAGCCCCGATTTCACTTAGACAGTCTGAATGCACACGGAATTAGTAGCCCTCCGTCTCCATTTTTCTCCAGCTTCTTTAAAATTATGCCGCCTAGGCCACTGGCACTTTCATTAACGTCATTAAATGATGAAAAGGATGCCCTCTGCTCCCAAACTACAGCATAACAAGCCGGCTTGTGTGATTTTTGATGTGAGTGGGCTGACATTGGGACACACTGGGACGCAGAGGATCAGTGCAGAGTCATCAGGCCCTCTAATCATCTGAGCTGCCTCTAATTAAAACGCAAAATGTCAGCCTGTAATTTATGGCCATTGGTCCAATAAAATGCAAGCGCAGATGACAAGAATCTCAGCTGAAATCACAGTTAAAACTAAAGGTGAGTTATGAAGCGCACAGGATCTATAGGAGAAGATCCAGCTTTGATATCAATCTCCTGCGCTCCGGTTGTAATTCACACGGTTAGCTGGTGGACAGCGCTTAGGGCAATTCTTATCAAGAAAACAGTAGGGACCTCACTTTCAAGTTCAGATGGTTCCGATAGGTTTGTGTCAGAGGAGGTGCACTACACAATAGAGGAAGGGGAGGGAATATTTGTCCAAGAAAAAAGGGATGAAGGAAATGAATGTCAAAGACAGAACAGGAGAATACACTCTGACATTTAAGTGTGTGCCTCAGCATCTCAATTATTACACGGATGTGTGGAATTCTGTGTGTGTCCATAAAACAGGTGAGACGGGTAATAAAGAGAAGAACTTGAGATAATCCACAAACACACACATGAGCAAAGAAATAAGTCACAGAAAGGAGAAATTGAACACATTAAGTCATAATACGGGAAATGATTTGTGTCGCTTTTGATTAAGTACTGCTACTGCTGGATAGATCCATATAAATGGCTTTGAGACTGCCTAAAGATAAATGAAAGGGTGATAAAAAAAAGGAAAAGGTTGTGGGTACTGTGTCATTTCTTGAGCTAAGAAGAAAATTGCAGGTTTGATTCTGGGTCAAGGGGAGGCTAAATGGGCTATTTCAAGCAATTTGACTCTTTTTAAGTCTTAGAAAAGCAGTCAAGAGTCAAAGGGCTGTTGTTTGATGGCTTTGGTGGAATTGTAATTTCTCTCAGGAGGCACCGAGAAGAGCTTCATGGTGGGAGCAAGTGTTTGTCCTTGTCTTGATGTCAATTAGATGAGATTTTTATCACTGGGTAAAGACGAGAAAGTTTAGTTGCAGTGGAATGTGGGGGAGAAAGAACAACAGGGGTCACTGAACACAACTAAAAGCAAAACTTAGCTCATAAATTTCCTCTGAAACGACACCAGAGGCATCATTTTCTTAAGGAAAAGCTTACCTGAGGAGTTTGCCATCAAATACTTTCTCAACATCGTGCAGAACTGTTGGCAGGTACTTCAGAGCTGCAACCTGATGACACACAAGTGGTGCACAAACACACACAGACACACACACGTAAATGCTGTTAAAACTGCTGCCATAAACCCCAGTGGAAGGTGACTTTTGCATCAAACAAGTTTCTGTCACACGTGGGAGAAAAATGCTTTTTTTTTAAAAACATTTTTCAGTTGGTTGATTCTAACTTTTTGTGGGTTGTGTGAGCACTTGCCTCAGTGTAAGTATAGACACAAAAAGGAAGAAATTAAGCACCAGAATACTGATGCAGTCGGAATAGGATAAAAGAAATGGGAACATGTGAGGGAAGCCATAAGGAACAAAAATGCTGGGGTTGATGGAGGGTTAGGAGGCTAGAAATGAGAAAAAACTTTAAGTAAAAAAAAGAAATAGCTCTTGTTGGGAAACGCTTGCAAAGTGAGTGCATGGCTTACCCTGAGCAAAAGCGTGGTGGTGTAATCTGTTCTCATCAAGTTGTTGATTGACTCAAAGAGCCTCTTCAGTGACTCCTCAAACTCGGTCTGCTCTTTCCCCTCGTAGAGCCTAGGAGAGGAGAAGGAAAAGAATGAAAATGCAACAGGGAAGAGGCAGAAGGCTGCAATGCACCATGTGTCATGATTAGCCAGGTGGGTGGAACGACAACAATCCTTCAGGAAAAAAATGAGAACAAGCAACAGGTGTGCAGAATAATCACTGAGAGTGAATGTGGAAAAGAAATTTAAAATATTATTTTTTTGGAGGCCTTTTTTTTTGCTTACTTAACTGTGTAAAAGTGATATTTCCATTTGTAATAAAAATGGTTTGGGTCATCGGGTGTAAAATGTTTCTCAATACATATTTTTTAACAAACATTGTCGTCAACATACTGCTTAAAGACCCACTCCAATGAAAATCCTGTATCTGGTGTTTTTATCATGGTCTTATAGCATTTTTCTCATGATGGAGGACATATATAAAATAATTCAAGATTAAAAATACATTTTTAAATTCAAATTATGATGGATTTGGAGCAAATAAAAACCCAAAAGTTTTAAAAACCTCAGGTTTCTGATGCAGGAACTGTCAAAGCTGAGGCCAAAGTTTTCCTGCTTTGCTCCAATTCTGGTGCATTCACTCGCAGACGAATAAATCACTTAAATTTGTCTTTTTTTTGTCAAA